>NW_027103410.1:0-2148 GCF_902728285.1 Clytia hemisphaerica
TTGATGCACGTTTTCCCAGAAATCTTTGTCGAAAATAAACCAATTACAAAATAAACGTTTTCGTCGAATCTATGATTTGATCTGTTCTCTTTTTGGCAAAGATTTCAAATATTTTGAGAGCAAGCAATAAACAAATCTTTCGGTGACAACAACAATTAAACAAACAAATTAATGCCAAATAAAACCACCAATTGTTCTTAAGATTTTCCGGAGTTGATTCAACTTTTTGAGGGTAACACTATTGGTAAAATTTTATTTATTCAAGAACGCAAGGCAAAAATTGAAACCAGAGAATAGTCTAGCAAGCTAGACGACTAATTCAGACATAGTAGAAATGCAGAAAGTAATGGGAGAGACAATTTTAGCCTATACAAACTAAATCCCGTAACAATCATCGTATTATCATACAACGCCTATACTAATCATCGTATTATCATACAACGCCTATACTACTAATCCACACCACGTACGTCATCAATTACTTTACTCTAGCTGAAATTTGCTTTCAATAGGTGCAGGTTCTCAGAACGGAGGACACTTCATGACCAAAATTTCCTTCGACTACTGAACCCAGTCGTTAGACCGAAAGGATGTTAGACTGGCACGCCAATCAGGCTGGAACGGTATCACGCAGGAAAAGTGAGCGTAGGAAGAAATTTTGTCGTCGGCAAGGGCTGAAAGCCCGACTGTTAATCAGCAGCCTCTCGCCAACTTTTGCTTGTTCTCCTACGCAGCTCCTATTCTAGCAAACGCCCACCACCAAAATACAATTGTTCCCACCCTCTGACATGATTAATTAACAGACTAGCTTACTAGTCTAAAAGGATGTTTCCCGACGGATATTATCCCGATGGATATTTACCCAACAGGAATTTCCACGACAGAATTTTCCTCAAACAAACTTTTTGAACCTATCGGCAGTGCCGTTGGAAGCATTTTGATAGTGGGGGGGGGGCATAAGCTCGGTGACGCGGGGGAGGATTTTGAAATTGGCTAAAAACGCACTCAAAAAAGTAAAATAGTTCGAATAAAGGCAAAATTTAAAGATAAAATAGGTAGCCAGTAGCTACGGCAATGATCGGTATTTTCTGGAGGACTAAATCGTACGATTGGATAAATGCATTTTGAAGATCTACTATTATGGTAGGTATATTCGTTGTTGTCAAGCAAGAACTTCAAAAATTGACTTTCTCCGAAGTCTCTAGACCAAAATGTCCTCGCACCCTTCTTCATACTGAATAGAAAATTTCCCAAACTTTGCAAGCTTGACACAAATGCTTTTGAAGCCCCTACGGACAAAGTTTTAAACCAGAAAGCACATCTTATTTTGAGATTTCAGCGTATCTGTTTATAATCACAGATCTGTAAAGCCCGAAGGGCTAGATTTGCAGCTTTTATCGAAAAGTGAAGCCTAGGTTTGGAAGGATTTCCTACCAAAGTCACGTGACTAAAATATGCATTTCACCGGTTTGAGAGATGTGAAATAGCGTTTGCCGCCTACTTTTTTTGATCTCGCGCTCCGAAAGCAATTAAAATGCTAGATCCTATCCATCGGCACGAAATTTAAAAAGTCAAATTTTTGCTTCACTTTTTTTTGCTGGAGAAAGCTTAAAGTTGCCTATCTAGCCCTTCGGGCTTTACAGATATCTGTGTTTATAATACCCCGGAAAATAATAAACCACTGTCTCACAGCCCCGGTGGGATTTTAGCAAGTATTAAAATTTCTATTGAAATCCCTATGGGGATAGAAATACTATTGTTGCAAACTAAAAAATCCAGCGAGGAAGGTATTAAAAAGCAATAACATTACATTACGTGTACATTGAATTTCTAGATGGGGATGAAATAGAATAATTCAATTCCCTAGTGGAGCCGAAATTGTAGGCTATTTTTCCCACCGGGGACAAAGTTTTGGTCATATTTTCCAGTTGGGTGTATAAACCTTTCAATTTTCATTTTAAATTATTGGAAAGCCCTATGAAAAATTGGAACAAACCAAGCTGGCACACAACGCTGTTTCAACGTTTATCTAACGTTCACAACGTCCATCTAACGTTAGATGAACGTTGAAACAACGTTATGTGCCAGCTGGGAACAAAAAAAGGACCTACAGCTCTGTGATTTCAATAAGATTAATTTGACACGGAA
>NW_027103411.1:0-22377 GCF_902728285.1 Clytia hemisphaerica
ATATATTAACGAAATTAACCTTTTTATTAAAGGTGTAGTAGTGTAGTGGTTATCAACCTTGATTCCTGTCTGGGAGGTCAGTGTTCGATTCTTCGGCACTATGATTCACTTGGTAAGTGAATTTACCTTCACCCGGGTCGACCCATGCCTTGTGAGGNTATCTGACAAATTTTGGATCTAAGGGATGCTCCCTTCCTCCTTTGATTTGACAGGTTGTTTTATTGTGGGAAGGCACATAGAGGTTCGGAGCTCGATCATTTGTTTTAGGAATAGGTCCAAACTCTCATCACATCTAATTCAATCGACTTTTGGATGAATTCGATAGACCAATTGATGTGGCTTAGATGAGATCTCATAAACTGGTAGTTGGCTTTGCTGTATTGATATCTATCAAGCTCATTTTTAATTGTGAAATAGCCATAGAATTTAAAGGAGAGGACACTGTGATCACTGAGATGGAGTGGGGCAAGGTATTTTATCTCGGAAACTTGATTTTCTTCCCCTGTAAGGATGAGATCGAGTATTGATGGTTTGTCGGTGCCTCGTCGCCGTGTCGGTTCAAGGACATGTTGGTATAAAAAACAGTCTCTTAAAGCATGAAGGAATTTCTCCTCGTCGCTATCTTCTTCACAAGGTGAGGACCAATGGACCCAATCGATTTTCTTATAGTTAAAGTCACCTATAAGACATATATGAGTGTATTTCGGATTTAGGCTGAGATCTTTTATGAGCTTATTCATGTTCTTATTATTTTCATCGAAGATGTTTGTTTCGGTTTTTGTCGGGCTTCTATAAAGACATCCGAGTAACATGGTGTCTTTGTTCTCCATTGCAATTTCTAACAGGCAAGTCTCTTCAAATTCAACTTTCGTTTGTATTTGTAGAATGAGGTGATCAATAGACTTGTGGACTAGAATGATGATTCCTCTCTTTTTTTGTATTCATATGTTAGTTTTATATGGTGTAGAATAATTCTCAATTGAGTAGTCTTGATCTTTACTCTCAGAGATCCGTTTGGTGTTGACTTCGGTGATCGCAATTATATGAGGTTATTCGGTAGCGACGTGCTTCAAAAGTTCATTTTTCTTCTTAGATGTCATTTGGTCTGCATTTGTGTAGATGATAGTAAGTTTACTAATTGTTGTGGTTGTGTTTTTTGAATTGTTTTGGTTAGGTGGGTTTTCATTCAAGCTGTCGTTATCGGTATCAATCGGTTTTATTGATTGATTGGGTTGTTGTTTCGTTTTTGTGTTTTGTTGTACACCTTCTTTATTTCGAAGCCGTTTTTAGACGATCCTCGAACCCGATAAATAAATTCATCGGTTTCTAGGTCATCATTTAGGTCTTTCGCCTGTTGTGATAGCTCTTTATACTTTTCACGTTGGGACCTACATAGGTCTTCTGTGATACTTATGCCTTTATAGGTATCGTTACCTTTAAGTGATGGGAGATTTCCCATGATCTTAAGTTTATCATCTTCACTATCGAGGACGATTTGGTTTCTTACCTATTCTAAACATTTTTTTGATCTTAGAAGAAACATGCAAATCCTTAATTAATTGATCAGCCCATTCGCAGTCCCTAGTATGATTATTTTTGTCACTATTATCGCATACCTGTTCTTCTTCTTTTATTCCGTGAACGATGATGTTCGTGGCTCTTCTCCTCTTCTCCATCTCAAGAGCGATCTCTTCTTATCTAATCTTATGTTATTTTATTTATATAATATATAAATTGTTGCTTTGATGTGAATCAACGAATTTCTAAAGAAATGTGAGTGCCCAGCTCTTCTTGACGCTATTCGCAAAATGACACTAAATGTATGGGAAAGTCTCGACATTCCCTATGCATGGGGAAACTCTAGATTGAAAACTTTATGGAAAGGCAAAGGTTCTAAGAAGGATCCTACTTAGCCTGGATATCCAGGCTGTAAACTATTTCACAGTCTAGTTTTTGATATTTTATGTTCTGGTTTACAGCCTGGTCTCCCTAGAGCGATTTGCATTCTCTTTAAGAGAATGCAGTCCGCTTGCTTGCGCTCACTTCGCTAAAACCGTATTGGCCAATCTACACGACGTTGAGCAATTCTAAAGTAAAAATAGGATAGTCATCCAGTTGATAGTGAAGATAGGGCTTTCTATTACATGAAAACATGAAAAAGAAGAAACAAGAGGCGAGTTCATTTTCCAAGAAAACATGGTTGGTCATGTTGATACATGCAAACTTGTTCATGGACTCTGGTGTAATCTTTGGATGTTTTAAATGGGTTTAGATCTTATAAGGCTGTATTTTATCAATTTCTGTTTTGCTGCCTTGGGTTGGCAAGGAAAGTTTTGGAAACATGGGTTTGCACTTTCATTCTCTAGGGAGAGCTAGCTCTATAATTTTAGAACTTTGTATGTAGAGGTAAATTTTGTTTTTTCTAAAATTTTGAGCTTGGATATCCAGGCTAGATCCTACTAAGTACAGAGGCTTGAGTATCGGCTCAACAATAAGCAAAATAATTGTGAACATTATCCTAAGCAGACTCCAACCTTGGTATGAGGCACAACTGACCGATGAGCAAAACGGATTTCGACAGAATCGAGGAACGACAGATGAGATCTACAATATCAAGCGTATTCAACAGATCTCTAACCGTAAAATGCAACCCCTTTATCTGGTATTCGTGGACCTATCAGCTGCGTTCGACTACATCCCACGAAAATGGATGTTCGACTCAATCAGACTTCGATTTAAGGATAACCAAAACCCTATCTTAATTGACATTCTTGAAAAGCTTTACGAAAAAACTTCCTTGACGTTTGAAGAAACCACATTTGATGCAACGGTGTTCGACAAGGAGGACCGGAAAGCCCAAATCTTTTTAATCTTTACATTGAATTTGTTATGAGAGTTTTTCTTGAAAAGTGTCAACAGATCAAAGAAATTGAGTTCTTCCATCATAAATATCGATTAAATTTCCATGCTATCTCACGAAAACAACGAAATGAAATGAGAGATGAAAATAAACGTTCTTGGGGTACCACTTAGATTCCATGGTCAGGATATGCTGAATACCTAGTGTTGTATCTTTTGTCAATAGACGGTCTTCAGAAGAGTATAGAAATTCTTGATAAAATCTTCTCAGAATTTGGTCTTACAATAAATAATACGAAAACTGAAACGATGATCCTCAACGCTGATGACATACCACCGTCTATTGTCAACCTCAAAGGTTTTAACTTGAAAAATGTCACCATCTTTCGATACCTCGGGGCCTATATAAACTGTAAAGACCCCAGCACAGGAGATAGTGAAGTAAATCAACGTATTCAATTAGCGTGTGTAAAATTTGCTGAATTATCAAATCTCCTGCAAAATTTTCACGTAAACTTACGAACCCGTGTTTCTTTCCTGGATTGTTTTGTACGAAGTCGCCTGATATATGCATGTCAGAATTGGTGTCTAAGCACAAATCAATTGAACAGGCTAGACGTACAGAACAGGCTATCACGTACAGAACTTTTTTGAGACGTATGGTTCGAAATGGCTTGAAACAAGTGGACACAATTTCAGCACCTGGTGAAATTATTTTCCCAGACAGTCCAGCGAACAACACATTCGAAGATTACCTCTATGAAGTGGACACCATCAACATCACTACAGATCAAACTTGCAACAACCATCACATTCACAGTCAATTCCAAAATCAAATTCCCTTCCAGGAGCATATTTTAACCACCAAGGAATGAAACGGGTATCACCTTTAGTTTCATCTGGAAAGATTCCACTTGAACTTCTTTCCTCTTTTATCATCCCCAATACACCACCAGAGAAATGTGAAAAAAACACTCACACAATAACAGACGCATGGGTCTTGACAAGCAAAGAATCACTCAAACTTTTAAAAGAGAAGATTGTGGCAAAGAAAGCGGAGGCGAACGAAAAGCAGAAAAAGAAAGTAGAGAGAGAAAAAAGAAGAGGCGAAAAAGGAGAAAGAAATTTTGAAGGAAAAGCAAAAGCAAGAGAAGGAGCAACGTCTTAAAGAAAAGAAAGAAGCGAAAAGGTTAAAAATCAGGATACCACCACCTTCAAAGAAACGACAATTCTGAAAGATGATGCTATGATGAAGACTGTGTACCAAAAGATCACCAGGAAAAGAAAAACCTTGAAGCTACATGTTTTTTTATAAGCATATGTTTTTTGGGAAACAAGCTCAGTTATGCTTAGAGATATTTTAGACTCAGGCTTGAAGTATGTTTATCATATGCTTATTTTTCCGAAAAATTCGAGTCTCAAATTTTTCCAAAATCTGTCGTTGCTATACATGAGGATAGGGAAATAAGTAATGACACGAAGATTTTTCAGGAAAGTTGTGAACATTTGCCGCTTTACGCTTGTATTTTGATAAAACGACAATTGCATTACAACGACTTCTTTTCCATCTAGTAGAAAAAAAAAATTCACTTACACACCTCAAAAACAAGCTCAGTAATATTCTTATAATATGCTTATTTTTTAGACAAATTCAGGTCTCGGTATGCTTATAAAATGAAACATGTACCACATCCACCAGGACATCGACACAAAGAAAGAAAGTTCCATTGCGCTATTCAGCGACGTCGTCGGAAGAAGAGTAGTAGTAGTTACATATAATATCAGTGTAGCTGTATATAATATTATGTGTTATTTTATTTATGTAACACTAGTAGGGCACTAGAGCTTTCTTAAGCAATATTTTTTGTTTGTCCTTTCGTTAACAGATTGACATTTTTAAAGAAAGTATTGTGGCAATCATAGAATACATAGCTTATCAACACATTTTCAAAAGGAATTCTTATCATACTCAATATGATGCAGGTGGTATGACTGGATATGAAATGGCAGTTGGAGACAATCTGTGAGAGAGGTTCCAGAGGGGTTTTAGAGCATTAATTGTTCATTGTCATTTTATTGACAAAATACACGGTCGACGTTTAGAAACTCCCCTTCGATTAATTAAATAATAAGAGAATCGCAATAAATGGCCAACGGATGTTGATGGCATGAAAGGATATGAAAAAGAGATCATTTAGAAAGCAATATTCTTGCTACAGAGTGGTTTTAGAGCAAATACAAAATTATACAGGTCTTTATTTTCCTCCTGTTGCAATCTAAAATCTGCTCTGCAATATTTTTAGAGTACTCCAATAGGTACTCCATTGGCGTAATCCATGGATCTACTCCATTTGTACAACGACCCCTCATTTACAAATTTTTTAACCATGTCTAATTCCAGACATCACTTTAAAATAGCTTAAAATTGTCGCACTGAATTAAAAATTGGAAAGGGCCCCAAACATGGCGCCTGTTGCAAAATAATGGGCCATTCGAGTCTTATTTCAATCCATTACCCCACAATAATTCTGTACCAGAATATCAACTCTTGTTTATAGTTCGTGTTAGTATACTCTTGTCAGTGAAATTTCCAATCACTTTGCTCTACCACCGCCGTTTTCCTCTAAAATAGGCTATTCCATTTCAAAACCATACAGGGGTATTGACACAAACAATTCTAACAAGACCATTTTCAACATCAGCTTACGATGTCAATTTTTAACCTACTGGAAACATTCTTTTGTTGATTTTAAGTGATTTTCTCAAACAAGGCTGGAAAAAATCTATGAAGTTTTATTGACCCCCTAGAAATCTTCATTACACACGAGCGAGCGAGTGCTATTCTTTTGGCAAAAGCGCGGGAAAAAAAGCTGAAATGCGGGGTGATAAAATCGATTTTCAGCTTTTTTAGCCTCGTTTCCATTCAGACTTTCGTCGTCGTGTGCGACTGTCTTAACTCCGAACATGGAGAATTGTCAGTTACACCCGACTGTCTGTTGAAAGCATTACGTAATGGATTTTTTCCAAATCTCTTTTTAAATCGAGCTCCGGCGTGAAAAAGTAGGATGTTTTTTATACGACGATGAAGACGTCATTTCTTCGAGAAACGTCGGGGGAAAATATAAGTATCCTTCTCGATCAGGAAACGTTGCCCGGTTCGGAAGAGTATTGTTGATCGGACCATACTGCTTTCTAACAGTCAAAACAAAGATGGCGGCAAAAATAAACAATTGGTTGCTACTGTTCTTTCGCTATTTTTCTTTGGTTTTTATGCTTTAATGAGTTGAATTGGATCATGATTTTTGTGTGATTGTTACAAGAAATGGTTGATGATGAATTTTTCTTATTATTTCTTCCTGGATTTGATGTTTCGTTTGGTTTGGCATGAGAGATTGATGCAATCTCCTCTTGAAAACCATTCATTCAACACAACAAACTAACTTCAATTTTGCCCGTATATTTACACAAATTCTACCAAGGCAGGTGACTGAATATTTGTGGATAAATCTGACCATGCTATGTTTGAAAAATTAAATACTTGCAACATCAAAAAAGTTTGAACTCGCTTTTTTATGATGGTCAGATGGTAGATGCGGCACCCAAAGAAATGGTTGTGGTTGGATATGAACTGGTTAGCTTTAATGTAAAAATTTAAACCCTGACCAAAATTTACTGATTGATGATTGAATTTAATTTCCCTTGGTGTTTTAAAAATGCAACTTGGAAAACTTTTGGTTGTGAATTTGGACATTTTCTTGCACGTGCGTTTACAGTAAAACGTGGACATTTTTTCTGTGAATTTGGACATTTTCTCCCACGTGTGTTTAAAACGTGGAAAACTTTTGGTTGATAATTTGGTAATTTTCTTTCATGTGCATTTAAAACGTGCAAACTTTTGCTGTGAATTTGGACATTTCCTTCCACATGCATTTTAAATGTGGAAAACCTTTGGTTGTGAATTTGGACATTTTCTTCCATGTGCGTTTAAAACGTGGAAATTTTTGCTGTAAATTTGGACATTTTGTTCCACGTGTGTTTAAAACGTGGAAATTTTTGCTGTGAATTTGGACATTTTCTTCCACTGGATGCATTTAAAAAATGCTGTCAGGCAAAAATGAAGTGTTTATTCCGGAATGCAGGTGAAGGAAAAAAGCTTTCATGCGGCCGGCCAGAAAAAAGATTTTTATTTGATTTTTTTGATGACTTAAGTATATAATAAGATCATTGAAATAGAACTTTAAAGATCACTTTTACTTTTTTCTTTTTGGAAATTTTGGAAATTATGATTACCAATTATGTGACATTTTTTGCTTTTGCAGCATACTTTTGAAAATTATAAAATGCCTTCTGCTAGGGGAATTTTTTCTTTTAGACGTTCTTTCAGATTATGAAAATGTTTCCCAGTATATTTAAGATTGTTTTTCTTCTTTTTCTACATTACACCATTTTTTATATAAGAACCAGTAAAACTTCGACTGTTCCATTTTTTTTTTTTTGCACTTTCAGGTATTTTAGGCATTATAACCAATTTTTATTACTTGGCCCCTAAATTGCTTGAAACTGAGTAGTTTCAGGCTCAGCATTGTTCTTAAATTGTTCCTATTTTTCGGCGATTTTGGGCCTCGTTGTTCTTATATTAAAGAAAGTGTATGTTTGAAATTATGAAATTGTTTCCCTGTTTTGAAAGTTTTTAACATTTTGACATGCATTTCAAAAAATATAACTTTTGGATGCTATGTATAATTTTTTACCTTCTTTTCAATATTTTACCTTTTCTCCAATATTTTATATATTAAACCTTTTTTCCAAGATATTATATATGAAAGTATATGCAAAATATTTCATCTATTTTGAAAATATAAATTTTCCTTTGGTTTTCTATTGTAAAATATTCTCAATTTTTGATGAACAAGATCAATTTTTGTAGATATAAATTACCCCCTGATTTAAGAAAACGAGAAAAGAGAAAAAGACATTCCGTTACTTTGCGCCAAGTATCATAAGACATTTTTTGTACCAAAAAAAATCCTTATTATGTTCTTATTTTAGGTTGAAATTTTAAGATATTTGGGTTAAAAAAACTTCAAAAAAGCAGTTTGTTTTGAAAATAGAATATCAACTTTCTTTTGGTTCACCAGAGGTTGTACATGTTTAAAATGCATCGATAGAAATTTTCCTAGCTTTCGTGACGATCATGAAAATTCCCCAAAAGGTTTATTCACTATGCAAGTATCGCGAAAATAGCCCAAATCATGCCTCGAATTATTTCCCGATCACGCATCACGCAAACGGCTGGGTATAAGTTTTTAAAATCGTATCATAAAATGGCTGGCTTTCTCATCCCCGGGGAAAGATACCTGGCGTCTCTGGCAAAAATCGGTGTTGAATCTACTTTTGTGGCGTTTTGGTCCTACACTAGCAATCGGAAAGTTTCGCTGGAAATAAGGAAGTTTAGCAATCCTACGGTATATGGTGTAAAAAACCTTTCGCTTGCGAACACGAGATTTTCGTATCGTGCGTAACCCCTTTTACGATTGATGAAGCCCCTTGTAATTTTTCTATGTCTATGTGGTTGAGTTGCTGGAGACTGAGAAGCCTATTTTCGCAACTATAGACACCAAGTTAATGTCCCGTCAGCACCTTGGACTGACTACCCAATTCCCCTCACATGGCATGGGTTGACCCGGGCGAAGGTTTGCTCACTTGCGAAGCTAGCTGCCGTGGGTGAGAATCGAGCCTTGATCTCCCGTACAGGTTTATCTTTTTACTCGAAATGATATCCAAAAATTGCTATCCGACATCAACCCCAAGAAAGCTTGTGGTCCCGATAATGTCTCTGCCAGAATACTTTATGAATGTGCTGAAATTGTTCCTGATGCATTGGTACTTCTCTTCTCTGCATCCCTAAAGCAAGGAACAATTCCAAATGAATGGCGACATGCTTTGGTTACTCCTTTATATAAAGGTGGAAATAAAGATCGATCCAAAGCTGTAAACTACAGACCAATCAGCTTAACGTCCGTCACTTGTAAACTTATGGAGCACATTGTTCACAGTCACATCATGAAACATTTTGACAACGATAGAACTTTATCTGAAACACAGCATGGGTTTAGAAAATTTCGTTCTTGTGAGACACAACTGATTCAAACAATCAACACACTTTCAAAATCCCTGAATAATAGAAAACAAACAGACTCGATATTGTTGGATTTCAGTAAAGCCTTTGACAAGGTTTGCCACAGGAAGCTTCTTATCAAATTAGAACACTATGGTATTCGTGGTAAACTACTGTTGTGGATATCAGACTTTTTGAGAGATCGCACTCGGAATCGGATCGCACTGCGTGGAACTTTATCTAAACGGATAGCAGTCACTTCAGGCGTTCCCCAGGGCTCAGTTCTAGGGCCATTGTTATTCTTGGTCTACATCTATGATATGCCCCTTCAAGTGAATCCAACATTGCCCTTTTTGCAGATGATGCATACCTATATAAAGTAATTGATTGCCTAAATGATGTACATTCACTGCAATCTGATCTTGACCAACTTGTCTTGTGGGAGAAGAAATGGTCGATGGAGTTTCATCCGGATAAATGTTATGTGCTGAGAGTAACGAACAAACGTAAAATTATTGATCATAAGTATAAGATTCATGATCAAGAACTGAAAATAGTTGACAAAGCTAAATATCTGGGTGTTACCATCTCAAAAAACTTATCCTGGAAACCTCATGTTGCTATTATCACATCAAAAGCAAACTCCACTCGTATTTTTCTACAGAGAAAGTTGTCAATGACTGATTCTGAAACACGATTAGCATGCTATAAAACATACATACGTCCACTTGTTGAATATGCATCTTGTGTATGGACCACTCCAGGAATTGAAACATTGACATCTAAAGTTGAGGCTGTACAAAGAAAGTCACTCTGTTGGATTTACAATAAATGAGACAGGAAATCATCCCCAACATCTCTACTTAGAGATGCCCAATTGGACACACTTGAGAAACGTCGAAAAATGATTAGATTGAAATTCTTTCACGATGTTCTCCACAATCTAAAACATGTGGACAAATCAATTCTCCCTAATAGGCAGCGTTGTAAGAACATCAAATTTCAACAAATACTGGGTTCAATTCAATCGTATACAATGTCATTTTCCCCTCAGGTTGTCAAGCTATGGAACAATCTTCCCTCTGAAGTCACATCTATTGAAGATCGTAATTTATTTTTTAGTAAAATTAGCACCTTAGATTTCAAATAGACATTAAGATTTACCCCATTGCATTGTGATAGCCAAACTAATCTCCTATCTACTCTCAGCAATTCAATACTTAAGTCCCATAAACACTGACATAAATCATAATATCTACGATTTTAATTTCTTCTCAAACACTTTTCATCCTTCTATTTCATTATTAGAAAATAAATTATTTAAAAAACATTAACATTAACATTATTTAAACCCATCATTCATTGTATATATACTTTCATATTTCAATCCTTGATTTTTTTAGTATTTCTTTATTTTTGTATTAAATTTCTTTCTTTTTTTTATATTCAAGAGAATAGGTTTTGTAAAACCTTCTATGAATTATAAAATAGAAATAGAAATAGAAAGAAAGATCCTGTCGTTAAATATCGTCAATTTTTGTTTACGACCAAAAATAGTCATCATTTTTTGAATCCGATAAATCCGATTACAGGTCGCCGTGATTGCTTCGAGGCAAAGAATATCACATTGACAATGTAAATAAGGAAAGACCCAATCTCATAAGGCACACCAGTTTGTTTTTGAAATATCTTGTCAAAGATGACGACAAATTTTGTATCATTTCTGATGACATCCAAATTACAATTTTTTCTCTAGGGGGTCATTGATAGTGGAAACCTTTGAAATCATAAACCATGATCGAGAACAAATTTACTTAACTTTCTACAATCAACAAGAGATCGTTATTAGACGTGAACATTTTGTGAAAGATGCTCTTGGTCAATTTGACTTTTCAAATCAGAAATGTTTTGTTAGATTTGAGAATGAATTAGGTCAGGACTTGGATGGGTCGACGCGTTGCTTTTTCAGATTTTTGGGAAAAAAAATGGCATTGTTGGAATAATTTTTCTGTAACACTTAACTTATCGTAGCCTGGATATCCAGACCGTAAACTATTTCACCGTCTACTTTTTTATAATCTTTTCTCTGGTTTACGGTCTGGTCCAAGTAACTCGTCTGCAGGGATATCTGTCCCTGCATATGCGAGTGTCTCTAATTGGTCAGTACGCGCCCAGTCACTGAGCAGAATTTTCGCGGGGTTTACGATATTTTTCTATGCGCGCGCATAATTTATGGAAGAAAGCTGACATTGCAAAATAATATAAACAAATGAAAATGAAAACACAGGTTCATTTCTAAACAAAAAGGCCGCTGGAAAGGAGCCCTTACAAATGTGGCTGATGTTTTGATGTAGCTTAAAGTAGTCTTGAAAGTTTTTTGAGTTTGAAAAACGCAGAATGACAACCCACCATGTGAATTTACTTTCATGCGTAAGGAGACGACTACATTCACTAATTTTTGCTCAAGAATTTCAGATACATATGAGATTGGCTTTTATTTTCGGTGCCAGGTAATACAAGAAAAATTCAATTTGCACTAATATCTAGTAACATCAGCACAGAAAACTCAATTATCCAGTAAGACCACATGAACCAGGTAAGTACTGTATATTTTAATGATAACAATCCTAAGTGACAATTGCGAGTATCTTTTACAGCAACGAAAAACCAATGGGGCATCCTTCAATGACATATTCATTCAATGCAGAGCGGCAGACATCATGTTGGAAAAACGAACAGATCCTCTAGTTTTCAAGATGAACAAAAACTTTATCCCAATGAAAATTGTAAGAGTTCTTTAGTTACGAGATCCTTTTTCTTAACAAAAAATTACTAAATATATCTTTCAAAACGAAGGGCAACCTGGTTGGCCAATTCGTCATTTTTTAGATGGTAAAAAAAAATCTTCAATTTCCTTCCTCTTCTTTTTTCTTTTCCATTTTGTTTTGAAAAAAATTCCGCTAAAACATTCTTTTATTATTATCCAGGTTAACAGAAAGTGAATTGCAGGGTATCTTTGAATCGTCTCCAACAGATGTCCCTCAAGAATGGCATATTAGCAAATTATTGGAAAGGAAAATTGCGAAATGTTGCGCCTGTGGTAGCTCCATGCCAGCACAGAAGATTATAATTTCGGTAAAAGGCTTATATATACCTCCGGGCCAAACATTTTGCAAAGAAAGGACATTCTTTTTCTGTGCTTTAGAAGCTTGTGTTAAGAAGAAGCCTTTCATGAGTAATTTGATAACACCGCCGCAAATGTTGTTCAAAAGTGACAGTAGTTTAACCTCAGAGGACATTGCTCTTTTACGATGAAGAAACTTCAATGTTTTATGAATTTGTATTTCGTGTTTTTTATTATCATCCTTAGCTTTTTTCGTATTTTTACACAGTAAACACTCCCCAACTGCTTGTAAATTTTTCGATTTTTTCCAACCCCCGGACCTTATTAGGACCCCCGGAACTTATTAGGACCCCCGGAACTTATTAGGACCCCCCCCCCGTTTATTGATTTTTTAAAAAATTCACAGCTACCAAAAGAAAAGTTCCTCATTTTGCTATAAAAAGCCTAAATTTAGTATATTTTTATCCTTTCTTAGGGTTTTTAGAGGTACATTTTCAAACCCCCGGTAATTAGGCCCTCCTGTTTATTAAATTTTTCCGAACCCCCTCCCCTAGTTTAGGTATAAACTTATTTCTTTTTTTATGATTTTTGTTGGCAAAAACGTTTAGAACATCCCAGACTTAGTCAAAAATTGCAAGAAAGTGAATTGGCGAATCAGAAACTTCTCTATTGTTTATTGACTGTATTAATTATTCGTAAAATGTCCCTTTAAAAATGGCGCCTTTTGCATAAACAAAGATGGCGGTTGACAAAAAAACGCGATAAAAAAACTCAATTTTAAGCGTTTTAGAGCCGTTTTCTTCCTAAAAATAGAGCCCTACATACTGATACAGCCCTACAGCAATGTTTTTAATCTGAAAGTTTATATCACTACTTTGGCCGCAATCTTTAGTGTTATGTTTTTATTTTTCTTTGGATTTTACAGAACGTAGAATCTCTTAGAATCCAGAGTAGCAGTGTGAGTGTCCAGGGTGTCGATTTGTTAGGTTTTTTACATGTTTTTGAAGAGAATTAGATTTACATAAAGCATTCATAAGGTAATTGGCCAACAGTGGAAAGAGCAAACAAACCATTAGCTCAGCGAGATGAGAATACACTCTCCGTTCTCTTTCTATCCTTTTAAAAAATTAAGGGAAGCTCACAATTTAAAAACTCTCCAGTGAAGCGTTTGGCAGACCTTTTATATCAACTAAACGAAGTAAAAAATATATCACTCTCTCAATCACGAACTGAAAGGTTTGCAAGGATCAAAGAAGAGAGCTTGAAAGGGAGTTTTGTTCTCAATCAACGTGACTTTTCGAAATATTAATGATAGCATAGTTCTTTATTTCAAAGCAACTGGTCATACCAATTGGGCCGTTCCAGTTAAAATCCATTACCCCCTAGTGGACGACATTACTTTCAGATAGTGGTGTTGGCTCGGAAATTCCGTTCTCGAATCAATAACCTACGGAATTCCACGTACTATTTCCAGATAATGTATTGGAAATTCCGTTGATGCGCAGCTATAAGTTACGGAAATCCAAACGCTATTTAACAGATATTGTATCGGAAATCCAAATGTTTATTCAGATCTTGTATCAGAATTCCTAGCAAATTTTCATTTTTTTACCAAAGAGAATATAAAAACTAAGCTTTAGCTTTTAAAGTATCTTTGCTTTTACTTAGGAGTTATTTCAAGATGTTACAGTAGAACTGTGCTCTACATCGAAAAAAAATGCCAACCTCCCAATCGCACTTTAATTGGTTAAAAATTTTTGGCTCAATCAACTAATCAGTCCTTTTTACACCAACCCCTTTTTTATTTCGGCCTTTTTATTACGACACAGCTGAATTGTCTTTTTAAACCCAGCCCTAGTTAAAATCACAGTATAAGTTTTATATGGCGCTGAATCTCAATGTTGGTCACATTCAATGGGGGCAATTTTCTCGGGGCAATTCTTGACATCATTGATAGCGAGGTTCAAGTATCGGCAAGTAAATCGATGTGACGGATGGGGTTCCTACAGTCTTTTTGTGCGCCACGGCACTTTTCTGCAGGTATAATTGCTCATAGGATACACCCCTTACGAGAATCTACAGTATCGAGGTTCAACCTTGTTAATTTGAGAAATATTGAGTACTTTTTTTGTAAAGCTCAGGATGCCCCTTATCGGGGAAAATGTCGTGGGAAAGTGACGCAAATTTTGAGGCGTGGCGAGTTTTTCCACGTCAAAAAAAATTGCCGAAATTTCATCACCCGACAAAACTCTTCACCAGTTTTTTAATCAAAGATCTGACTTTTTATTCAAAATTTTACACCGCAAACAAAATTAAAGATCTAATTCTTGACCGAAATTTTCGCGAAATTTTTCCTCGACTAATTTAAACTCCGATATTCTTTTCCCCGATTCGTAAGAAGCGATTGAATGTACATTTCTCATGCAGGGACAAATAACGTTTTAAAAATAATGTCTACTCAATTTTAAAGTTACACTTTCATAACGGATAAAGTAGGAGCAAGAACCAAGAATTAGTTAGATTTTAAAAAGACAAAACTTGCTCATATTTGGTAGACATTAGGCACGCGAGTCTCAATTGAAAGTAGCTGTTTATCTAAAATGAAACATAAAAAGGGACACAAAACCTTCCAGGGTTATGGATAATATATTTAGAGACTATTTTGATTTTATCTTAGTTGATCCACATCCACATATATCCACAATATATTGCAAAGAAAACAGAAAGAAATGATAGACCGTTATAAAGATATTACTTAACAAGAAAATATGTAATAGCAATAAAATGATAAACACACAGAAGGGATATAAACAAACGAAACAAAAATATGAAAAATGTTCATTACTTGCTGTAATTCATTGGAAATCTACAGTGTGTATCTCACTAAGTTTAAAATAATATCAAACTTTGTTTCAAAAAAATTGGCAGTCCGCACATTTTAGTTAATTGCTCTTGAAGGAAAAAAGATATTATTAAAAGTGATACCTCATTGAAAAGATAATTTTGAGTGGAAGAATTTAAAACTTCAAAAATTTCTAAAGAATTTGAAAATAAAAATGAAAAATGAAGATGAAAAAATGAATATATTTATATGGTCAAAATATTTAAAATAATAGTTTTCTGAAACTTTGAACTTTGCTGTTTTCAAATATGTTTTCAGATTCTTCATATCTTGCTTCGACCAAAAGTTACAGCCCTTCAAAGAAGGTTAGAAATGGTCGAAAATTGGCAAAAACAGGCAAAATGGACCCATGACGTGGTCATCAAGCCTGAAAAGCTTCTCATAAGAACAAACAAAAACTTAAACTCATAAAGGTGTGTCATGATTGTTATTTCTTATATTGGCTTATACACGCTTTTCAAAATGGCTAGAAGTTGACTCGTTAAATGATGTATAGAAAATCAGCAGAATAGGGTTGTCTGCGAATTAACTTAAGCTAGCTTAAGTTGGTTATCCGACAACGAGGATGTTACTTCCAAGTCATAAATTGAGTCACGCTCACTCACGTGCTGGACAGATATCTGATCCTCTTCCCTACAAAAATCCGTTACGTAGGCCACATACCAACCACCTCGCCATCCAAGCACTTGTACGTCTTCTTTCTTCCAAAACACCTTGACTTTGGCCCCAATTTGGAAAAAACACTCGTAGTTGTCCAATTGTCCAGTTTCTCCATCTTCAATATCATCCATAATGGCATCAGTATCCCCGATGTCTCTTGTTTTAGGATCCGTAAACGATTTTATAAAAGTTTCCAGTGGGGAAAATGGAAAATATATCAGCCAAGGTCTCGAAATTGGTATCTTCGGGTCTTTGGATTTTCGAACGAGTGACTTCCGATGAGTTTTTTCTTTTAGTAATTTCATCTTGGAAACCAAGGATTGACATTCGTTTTTGTTCCGAAATAACTTCTTTCGCGATTTTGATCACCTTCATTACGCTTGAAACCTCATCCTTGGATATAAAGTCATCTTTATTGTTCTTCTTGAGGTAGCAGCGGAGTGCGAGTTCATTTTTGGTACCGATTGTTGATAGACCATTCTGATGAAGGATGAACCTCAAATCGGACACTGGTACTTTAGTTGTAATTTGATACAAAGTCGACGGCAGACCTTCGAGTTTAATTGGCTGATATGGGGGCGCTTCCTCCTTCATCAATGCTTTCACCAACTCATGCTTCTTTTTGAATTGATGTTTGATCTTTTCCGCTTTACATTTTTCGACTAGCTGTACTTTCTTAACTTTATACAGTGGATGTCTACGGACTCTCTCCAATTCCAACCCTTCATTGATCAATTTCTCTTGTTTTGATTTCTTCTCTGCAATGAATTCCTTGAGATCGTCTAAAGGCACCCATTCGAGAAGAGCTAGCGATACCAAAACTTCACTTGGGACCTTAAAAATAATGAGGTACCTATTTTAATTAAAATATTCCGATAGTAAACAAAACACAGTTTCAACAACGATGGTAGCATTATCTGATTAAATTTTGTAGTCTGTAAGAAAATGAGCACAGTTGACTAATTTCATTATTTGCCTCGTGTATTTTATATGACAAGTAAATGGTAATATGTCTTTTGTTTTGTGAGCGTAACCCAACTAACTTCGAGTTAAAATGCATATATTATTTTAATGATAATTAATGGAATTAAAAAAATGGAGTCACGATTACTTGATTACGTCGAATTTTCCACGTTCTTTCAGACCCGGATAAATTAAAAACAAAAAAAATATTTTCAAAGCACGCTCGCTCTTTATCGTGTGTTAACAAATACTAATCGGTTAATTAGTGCACTCACTTCTAACATTATTCGAAGGACAGCGTCCAAAATCCTGGATGGTAGAAACAGCTCCGGCGTTTGCGTCAGAACAGGAATTATTTCATTAATTTCTTGTGTTTTTGAGATAGACAAGTAGTGAAGCTCTTCTGTCTCCACCCACCGCACAAAATCGGGTATTGGCTGTGGAGGATGTCGTGAGATTGCTTGATTCTGTTCCATGTCATTTTCCCTGATAAATATAATTATTAGTACACAAGTAAAATTGTGTGAATTAAGTCATTAAAAATTTATCAATTTAATCTGTTAGTAGAAATGATGCCAAGGTTTTTGTAGACTAGGCTATAGGCTAAAACAAAAAAGAACTAAGCCCGAAGTCGACGAAAATTTGCGGAACGGGTTTTGAAACACCCGGTATAAAGCCAATATAATATAAAATACCTATAAAGGATGCAACTGTATTGGTCACTCCAATTGGTGTTCGGTGTGTATTAGCTTTGTCAGTAAATTGTAATCGTCAATGTATCTAGATTGAGTGAAGTGGTGATTATTGATTTGAGTGATTATTCAAATAAATTGATGATACATCTTAACACCCTCGATTAAGACCTCAGACACTTCTAAGTATAAGAAAATGAATGATTCGAGACCAGGTAGTCGAGACAAAGGTACACTGATATACAGACGCTCTATTGAGTAAAAGTTCCAAGCACAATTAATTTCTTTTTTAATGTTCAATCCTTCAATGCTAAAAAGATTACCTCCTTTCACAATCATTGGCTTTCCACAGAATTTTCATGTGGATGGCTAATGGACATTCTTCAGGCTTGTAGGTCCAGTCGCAAAGCTCTTTCCCTTCTTCCGATAACATTAGGAATTTTCGCAAACGTTCTTCATCGTCGAATACAAATTCTTCATCTCGAACGCCACGAACACAAGTCAATGGATGGCCTGAATATCCCCCTTGTCCGATGCAATCGATGACCTGCTTGCACATCTCCTCCATATTTTCCCTATGTTTTATGTCTCCAATTTCACATTCAGCATGCTTCAATTTTGAACTGAAGGGTCCATGACGACTTATACAATCATTTTCTACGGCATGCACACGCTCAACATAGTTTAATTTTGAATTATACTCTGCAAACGACATCTGTGAAATTACGTCCAGATTAAGGTAATTCAATAATCTCGCAAGAAGCATTTTGACCAACGGGCTACTCGGAGCTTCACCAGGACCATTGTCTACAATAAAAGCCATTTGTGTTCTGAGACATCCTGTTATGGCGTTACGAAACCATTTGTCAAGGCCAGGGTTTGCCAACAAAGTGAAGATTTCGTTTAATCTACGAAAAGTGGAGTCAGCTTCAAAATAGCTTAAATTGATGAGGGTACAGGCTTTGCCTCCACGAGTAATGGTTGTCACCTTCTTAAGATCACTTCCGATGCTTTCAACCGTCGCTTCATGCTGTAATAATAAAAGCAAAAATAATATTCAAGATTACTGTCTTTTCATTTCATTCTTTCGTAAGTAAGTAAGTCTACTCATCTGATGGCTGTCGGCGGAGCCGGGAGTGAGGGAGTCTCCCATTTTCTATTTGCGCTAGACCAGGGAGATCGAATGCTGCGGTGGAGCACCACACCTACTCTCAGCTCCCAGTTACTTACCCGCTTAGATCAGATTACCCATTCTAATCTACTCATTCGCTGAGTTGGCGGCGACCGAGGGATCGAACCCACAACCCTCGAATTGCAAGCCGATTGTTTTGCCAGCAGGAAATACAATGCATTTAATTGATTCCCAGACAAAATTCGAAAAGGAAATAAAGTAAAAATTATATGAAATGCAAATTGAAGAGTCTCAAGTTAAGTACCTCTTTGGTTTCCAAAAGTAGATGTGTCATGGGTGTAACCGCGTTAGTTTTACTCTGATCCCAATCATGATCAGGGGCGTTGGTTTTTTTCCAGCTCTTGCCAGGTTTCTGCACGGGTGTTATATCAGCTAAAAAATAGAAAGTAAAGTTATTTATTCTAGTAACGTATTTTACAAAAACAATTTTTTTTTCACCATTAAAAATATATTATGAAAGATTCGTGGTAGATAGAATAGTTGAATTACTATTTCATGCTGAATCTGGGTCTAAGGTATTCATTACTTGCGTTCAATTTGTCCTCTTTCTTTTATGCTAACAGCCACTCGGATACGTCGCAACAAACCGGGCTCAGGGCCAAACTATAAAGGTCACATCTATGTTCACAACTCAAGGAAGGAGTCAGAGACAGCAGTGGAAAAAACGATTTGGAAAATATCTGTTACTAAACAATTGTGATGGAATCAATAAATACAAAAACTGTGTAATATTAATTTACCTGGTACATTTTTCTTTGCATCTTTTGAATCAATGACGGTGTTGTCTAGGTTGGTAAGGCTATTCAAAAATAGAGTCACGTTTGATGCAGCCCAGTGAACGTTTATAACCTTAAACAGAGGGTTAGGATAGAGTAATCAGGATGTTTTGTCCATGGGCATTGATATTATTATTGTTATTATTACCTTAATACCAGAAAATTTAGCGGCCAGAAAAGTTCATAAGTCAGACCATTCACAAAATATTTCGTATTTCGTGGGATCTTAATTCTGAGATTCGACAGTATTACTTTAATTCAGTGGAATTAAGCTCAGTAAAAATGACGTTAAATCTTACAAAGAATAACTACCTCTTTTCCTCGGAAAATACAAAAAATTCAACTTAATTTTCCTTGGAAAATACAAAGAATTCTACCTTATCTTCCTTGAAAAATACAAAGAATGTCTACTTTCTTTTCCTTAGAGAATACAAAAAATAGCTACCTTATTTTTCTTGAGAGATACAGAGTACGGATTTTTTCTGGAAGAGCCCATTGATTAGAAACTTTTGGATGGGAAATGAAGCTACTTAATTTCCAATCCAGAATGCGCGCGTTGTTTTACACAGCGCATGATCTTTACACAAACGACGGATTTAAAGTAAAATCGATCGCTAGATTTGAAAGTCCTCAAAAACACTTTGCACTTTGGCCATTTTAACTTCAATTTTATTTTTGAGTGACAGATAAGAGTATTTATCTCTCGATCTGTAAGAGCGACGTGCTCGAATTAACATTACGTACATCACTCTTGAAAGAAATAACGGAGAAAGGGTGTCTTGAAATCAATTATAGAGGGCTCGGCGGGAGCTCACGGGAATATATATTTTAAGATAATGTAGAAAGGTAGTGAACAAATCTAGAAAATAGCTAGCAAAAGCAAGATACCTTCTTTGAAGTAGCACGCGGGGCTCTCTTTAATGATATATCAGCATTTATCCCTCTACCGTGATGATGTTGGATTGCGGCACGGCTGTTTTCACGATAATTCATTGTATAATTAAAACAAGAAGAAAGGCTTATTTTGAACTGGTCAGGGGCATGCATCATGATACGTTCTCTTGCCTGCCGCATAAACATATTGTTTTGTTCATGCCGGAACAGTGTAGTCGTTGTAAGCCGTGGGTGTGCTTCCATTCCTCCTTCCTCGAAGAAAGTCTCGAGAATCGATGTCAATTCAGGAAATTGGTCGACTTTTAGTTCGCGTCCACGATTTTCATTATCTAACAGATACATTTTCTTCTTGCGAGCAGTTAGAATTCGGTTTGACAAGAGTTGCTGTCCCAAACATGTCATATCATTCCTGACTGTCAACGAGGTTCTTTTCAACTCGGTGTACTGCTTGACTCGATAACTAAATTCGTCTTTCAGCCTACTGATTGCAGTGATATTCTTTATTCCTAAAAAGACAACAATAGGTTTTTGTACTTCTAATTTGAGGTTGAAATAACATTTTCCTTAGTAAATACAGCAGTATCAAAATTTGATTTTCCTTGGGAAATACAGGTTTTTCTTTTTTTTATAAGAACCAGTAAATGTTAGCTCAGCCTCGGTTGTTCTTATTTTTTCGTAATTTTCAGACTTGAATGCTCTTACCATGTTTTTAATAGACTTATACTTTCTCCAGTAAAGGTCTTAAGAAGGGCTTTAAAATCAACACATTCTTATACATTTCAGAAATCTGAGGCTAAGATTGTTCTCAATTTTTTGCCAAAACCGAGCCGTATAAAAGCACTGACCTGTTAACAACTAGAATATCCTCGCATATGATCCCCGTTTGTTAATTTTTTGGTTTTTTCTAACCCCCGGACCTGATTAAGCCTCTTCCGTTCATCAATTTTTAAAAATATTTTCAGCTGACAAAGTGAGAGTCTTTTATTTTGCTCTAAATAGCCTGATTTTAGGCTATATCTATATTTGAGGGTTTTCAGACGTACAATTTCCAACCACCGGCAATTAGGTCTCCCTGTTTAATAAATTTGAAACTCTTTTCATACCCCCGTTTATTAGGCACCTGAGAGTAAAGAAATAATAATTTCTTGGAATTAGGACATCGAATGACGTCATAATGCTGGCTCACGGATAGAACTGACAGATATCCTTTGTGCAAACCTCTTTTACGCGGACTATGATGATAATATCGGGTCTGTGGAAAAAAAACTTCCCAGTACATAAACGTTAAACGACTTTAATACACTAAACTTCAGTTTAATTTATAAATACCTTGTAGCTTTGCAGTAAATTTTGCACTTGTAGCGGTTGCGAATAAGGATTTTACAATATCACGGTCAACTTTTGATGTTAACATCTCCAAAGCTGAATTGAAAACATCACCAATTTTAGCTTCCAAGCTTTGATTCACCAAGACATCACTAGGAAGCATTTGCTCGACTTGTTGGATAATACCACTGACAGATTTTGATTTTGGAAAGACTGCGAAAGCTTTTCCATACATATAGAACAATGTCAAACAGATTTGGTTATCGTTTAAAACGTTCTTGGAGCTCGATTGGGGCCATTCTCGTTTTGGCTCACCTCTTTTTTTAAACAATTTCCAACAGTATCCTGATAGACTTTTGTTAACTCTCCAAAAGCTAAAACAGGACTCGTTTCCTGCATATGTTCCAAGACTGTAATACACCCTTTAATGGAGGCTTTTTTAGTGTCCTGTGTTACAGATCTGAGTTTGTCTTTTAAGTGGGTAAGGGCGTTTTCAAAGGAAGAAGATTTATCTAAATGTTCATCATTTGGAAATTGTGCAATCTGACAATTGTTTTCTGTGACTGTTTCTCTCGTGAGGCGCACACATCATCCCTTTTCTTGTTTGTTGTAGCAAGTCTTCCTCTATTGTAGAAAAAATCATCGGATAGCTCCGGAAAAGGAAGGGAAAATTGATCAGCCATTAAATTTCACTCTTGTTTTTACATTTCTATACTTTTAACTGAAATAAAAAAGAAATAAAGATCATTTTTATGGTACGTACATCAATAACTATTAATAATCATTGCTGAATTTTAACTAAATTACGGGCCAAAGTACTATACTAAAAATAGGCCATAAAGACTCCTAATCGAACAGTTCGAGTATCGAA
>NW_027103412.1:0-24682 GCF_902728285.1 Clytia hemisphaerica
TTCTTTCTGTTTTGAAAAAAGCATTACGTGTATGTTACTTTCCTTTTATTTACTGCGTGTGCGTTCGATCGAATCGTTCTGAATGAAATAAAAGAAATTATAATTGCACGCGCAGAATTTGATATTTTTATTACTCTATTGTGATTGGTCGAAATGCGCGCCATTGATTGGCTATTAAAATAAAACGTCAAGACATCAATCAAAACATTGCCAAATAAGGTAAAAAAGCAGTGCACGCTTCGGAAATCAAAGAAAAACATTGCGAATTTCTAAACTTAGTTTTTTTGTTCACTTGAGGAATTAATGGGAATCAAAGTATACGGTCAGACTGTAGGATGTTTAAATGTAGAGGAATTACACCATGTAGACTGTTGAATCGCAATTAAATAAAGAGAAAATGACAAGGAACAACAAGTAAGTAAAATTCTACCAACATCTTTGGGTTGTAAAATCTTTCCCTTCTTGCCCTTAGAGGTTCTTTTGTACATTATCTATTTTTTGCGAGGTTTACCAAATTTAAAACAAAAGTCAAAACAAGTCAAGATATGGAGAAAAAATCCATAAAAGCAGGCAGAATGTCTGAAATTTTCAAGAAATAAAGACTTTTGAGCAATCATTTCAAACATCCCTGTCTTACAGCCACAGTGGATTTTTTTCTCATAGCGGGGGTCGAAATCTCTATCTAAATCCCAATGGGGGTGTTTAAGAGCTTGATATCCACATTTTATTTTTTATTTTTAGAAATGTTTCGAATAATCGAATATGGAAGATCTTAATGGCGGATATAAGAGGCTTCATCCCTATGGTTTTCGTTCTGGACATTGTTAATCCATTTGAAATCGCTAACGTTCGATAAATGATAGTGATGGAATGTCAAAAGCAAGTACTTAAAATTAAAATTTTCTTCAAAAAATGTATAATTTTGACCGTTTTTGTCTGTAAAATAGTATGTAGTATAGCATAATGGCTGAGTTTTGCCATTTGCTTTATTGAGGGTTTAGCCAAGATGGATCGGTGATGTATTGTGTAAGCTTTGGCCTCAAATATTGGCCAGCCTTCTATAAGTATAAGCTTTGGGGTAAAATTCATCCTTTAAACTTTTAAGTTCCAAACCTAAAAATGTTCTTTCTTAACCTGTTTATTTTCAGCATTTCTTTTCATTTCCCTAAAATTGTTTTAGAGTCCACAAAGCCTTATAATTATAAAAGTTCTTAATATTTTGGCCAACGAAGTTTTGTTCAATAGTTTGTTCTTATAAAAAACGTGTAATAATGATTGAGTTTTGCCATTTTCTTTGTATCATCTGGCGGTCATCTTTCAAAATGACCATTAAAAAAACTATCTGAATTCGAAATGTATCTGAAAGGCTATGTAAAAGATTTTTAATTTCACAGATTTCATTTTTAATTTTGGCTTTGCCCTCTTCATCATAGGGCAAACCACTGAAGATCTTGGTTACAAATTACGAAGGAAGTTATGGACGCTACAAATGCTATGAATGTCGAGAAAGGTGCAACAAGAAACAAATCGAAATCATTTTCTAGGAAATAAATTTCACCTCGAGAACTAAAATGTCCCCATTTAACAGTATACGGCCAAACATATCGGCTAAATCTAAAATTTTTAACTAACCTAATTTCTTGCTAGGTTTAGTCATCTTTTCATGGACTCAGATATACAGGATAGGAAATTTTATAATTTTAAGATATGTTTGAGAAATAGTATGAAATTTTTATCAGTCTGGAATAGTCATTTGAAATATTGTAACAACAAATTTGGTAGATGAAATGTTTTCAGTATCTCTTTATCGTTAAAATGTAGGTTTGTGACTCAAAATATACAGGCCTTCCTAAAAATGAACTATTCCAAGAAGCCGGTATTGACCGATAATCCGAGATGGAAGTTTTTTTCCGGTATGCCTGTATTGGAAAGAAAAATTACCGGAATTTCGGTATTTGAGATGTCTGCCGGTATCAGTGTTTACACAAAAATTTACTACTATTTCTGAAAACACGAGAAAATTACAAGTAGTTCGGTACAATGAAGTATAAGCCCAAAAGACTAGAAGTGAATCTTTAACTTTCTCAGGCTGGAAAAAGTGAAGCCTTAAAATATGCGCCGTATTTTTGATGACTTGAATCTAGCGATTGCTTTGTTTTCGAGTGGTATTTTTTCGAAATTCAGCAGTAAATTTTAGTTTCAATCTGACATTTGTGCAAACACTAGGCGGGCCGCGCAACTTTAGTAGGATTTATTGGCTTCAAATCCTACCAAGGAGATTCGCTTTTAGCCCTTCGGGCTTATACTTCATTGGTTCGGTATTTAAACTGGTTTTGCCGGTAACAGTATTTGACAAATTTACAGACCGGTATTCCAAGGAAGAAATTCTGGTCTTCCATCATCGTCTTTTCTCATTTGAGATTCTTCAAACCGACCGTTGCGATGAAATGTTGGTGAGAGAGAGGAGACGAAGAGAGAAGTGTTGTTATTTATAAATAATACATCATCGCAGAGGTCTCCGTACGGGAAAACCTGTCTAAAGCCTTTTCTGAATTTCGGACGCTGCTCTACTCACATCCCTCGGCCCTGTCTTAGTGATACGATGAAATTTTGACTGTGTTAACTGTTAACCTAATCAATGTGATAATTGACCGAGGTAAGACCAGAAGTTTCCTAGTTTTAATCGGGGTAATTTTGACCGGATTTACCCCGGGTTTACCCATTATCCAACTAGAGCTTAGAATTGGACTATTTTTTTATCTGATTATCCATCGGGGAGGATCTGACCGTGTCACTGATACATGGATGTCCACCCAGTTTATCAATGCTAATTCAAAGGCCCCCGAAACGTTGGTCGAGTTAAGGATGCTTTATCTTTCATATATTTTCTCAAGATATAAAAACATCTTGATTTCCAAATAGGTATTAAGCTTCCTATAGCTCATCTTAACAGCTTAATAACAATATCTAAGGAGCTAAAGAGGTAGCTATACAAATTAGGCAGTAGTTTGATGTAACTTTTCTTGGATCAGGTTGACATTATAGGGCCCATGATGGGCGCTAAGCCTATCAGTGAAAGTAACTGATACGTTTGGCGCCCAAAGGTAAAATAAATACCTTCCATTGTTCCATGTTTCACCAAATATAAAATAGAACGGTACCCCCTCACTTTTCTTCGTTACCACGGTGCTTTATTTTACTCAAAGTTATTTAAAAAGTGATAAATCGTTTCAAGAGTGAAAAATGGTTCTTTTATCATGAAAAAAGTCTACTAGGTTATATTCAATGTACATCCTTTTTAAATGATGGCAAAAAATCATGGATAGTCAATGTTGATGCAGTTGATGATGTTTTCTAGTGGCTCTTCTAATCCTCTCCAATCTCTCATATCTAGAAATATATACATTGCACCTACGTTTCGAGTTTTACTCGAAAGCTTATACATTGTTCTTTATAAGCAACCCCAATTTTCGTCTCAGGGCTGGAGTTGCTAAAGATTTTCCGGATTTCAGGCCAAAATAGCTTAACAACTCCGAAATTTTTAACTTTTTACCTCATTTTATAAAATACCTCAAATCAGATAATCAAATACCTGTTAAAATGTGTGATATATTTATATAGATACTACTTTAAAACGCTATAAGGTCGCCAGTCCGGTTAACACCTTATAAGGACTGGTTCCCGAGGGGGGGGTTGGGTTTACCAACTTACGGTATGTGCAGCGAAAAGAATGGCTTTTAGAATCGCACCCTTACAGCGCAGAAAAAAATCGGTGAAATTTATACCCTTACAGTGCATTTTTTCAAATTTTAAACTCTTTTAGAGCAAAAAAATCAAGATTTTTAAGCAAAAATTTGCAATTATTCCTAGATTTGCTGAAATTTCCACCCATACAGTGCATTTATCAAAAGTCCACCCTTACAGTGCATTTCTGATTCTTTGAAAACATACCCTTAACCGCCGCAAATACCCGTCGGTCAATTTGCCTGACTGCCCCCCCCGGGACTGGTTGCGCTCTAGTAATGACTTCCGGACGTAGGTCGTCATTAGCGCGCAGTGATCCTGATTACCCATTATACTTTGCGACTGCGGCCTATGTTGTTGTTGCCTCAGCTGATGGTTTTGTTGAAAGAAATGTATCGGCGGCTTCTGATATTTCGAGCATAGGTGGATGGTCTTTGGCAAGACGCTCTAGATATTCTCTGTGATGCCCTCGGCCACTGATCTTGATCTGCTTTTCATTGATTTCATAAGGATTTATTCGCGATTAAAAAATCTGTCCAGATAATTCTCGAGTTGATCTCATAGAAGTATACTTACCTTTGAGGAACTCTTTTGTAAACTTCCAGTTGATTCCCTTCCATCTCAACAATAGACTGTAGTTCAAGGCCGCAAGGTATAACATAATTATTATGCCCAGAATCATTATGCCAAGTTGCTGCAAATAAAGTCAAGTATGACGTTTGTTGAGGCGAAGAGAAGATTCCAATTAATGGTTCGTTCAGCTCTGATGAAGTCTTGAACAATGCCAACGTAGCAGTAGTAGTCTTCCCTGAATGAAATTCATTAAATGATATAAATAAGTAAGGGCGAAATTAAGAACATATAAGCCTGGAAATCATGAAAAATAAGAACAATCGAGGTTCTTATATAAAAAAACGTGTACATGCTTTTTTATAACAACGTCCAAAACTTTAGAAGCCTTCGGGTGTTCGTAACATTTTGAGTGTTAAGCCTAAAAATGTTCTTAACATGTTCTTATTTTCACCATTTTCTAAGTATTTTTGAGCAATTTCTTAAGAGATTGGGTTTTTTAAAGTCCATAAAGCCTTAAGATGTTCTTAAATTGTTCTTTATACGAGGTAACCCTAAAAAGTCGCATTTCTTCTAAAAAATGGGGAAATTTCTATACCTCATCTTCAAAGTATCATATAATGAAGTAACCTCAAATTTCCCTCAGTGATAGTATCTAACACGACATTGAGTAAAAATGTCACAAAACCCTATTTTTGAATGTGTTCACTTTCTAACTTTTTAACTCCTACATTGTCGACCTAATCAATGAATTCAAAACATCAACGTCAGTAACTTACATTACTTCGAGTTACGTCAAGGAAGAGTTGAAATTCCAATACTCAACAAAAAGATCTACATACATCATTGAAGAGAGGTATGAGAGACCATGAAATTCTCTCTCAAACCTAGAACCTAACGAACCCAGAACTTTCACATTTAATGACGATAGAGCCTGCTCTATAGCTGGTTTAGAGGGTGACGGGCATTAATCTCATTTTGCAATTTCTAATAGCGCAAATCGAAAACATAAAATTTCTTCTTCCCCATGAAGTTATAAAGATCTACCTAAATCTAGCTAAAAAAAATGCTGGTTCAGAGATCATGTCGTGAGTGTAGGAAATGCAAGAGGATCGAAAACATCAGCATTTGTGAGGAGGTTGAAAAGATCTCATCGGCAATTCTTCCAACATCGATCAGTCAGTGTTGATTAATCAAAGGAACTCACCAGCCAACCTTCAAGGAAGATGGAAATCATTAGCAATCGTTGAGCAAAGATCAACTCGAATCACTCTGAGTGAAGAAAGCTGTAATGTCTTTGTCACCAAAATTTAATGTTGACCCAAAGATGTTAATCATATCAATCCTCCAAGGAACTTTACAACAGAGAAGAGGGGCAAGAAGGTGACATGACTCGCCCATCAAATTCCTGAAAGATTGACATAAAAACTCAGTCTCGTCAAGCAATGGTGGGGAATGAAACTTCGATCTTCTTGGATTAATGTGTCATATCAAAGCATCTCTCGAACTTCACTTGCACAGATCGATCATCTGAAAACTGGATCGAGATGATTTAAGCCAATGTGACCTTCGTCAAATATAGATCGACATTTTTAAGACTGAAAGTTTAACAGAATGAAATTCTTTAGTACACTCTCTCGAGCTATCGAAGAGTTTCCAACTCACTCTACGCTTCTTAGTGGTGGTGATATGAATGCCAAATTCTCTGCTCGCTTTTTGTAGGGTAAATCTATAAACAGGAATGGAAACTTGCTCCTCGACTTGACCAATCAACACACAGAACTTCCAGAAACCTCGTCCATAGCTCTGGATGCATCGTTCCCCAAACGGAACACTTTTCCAAATTGACTTCACCTTGCATCAAAAGCGCTGGAGAAACAGAACGACTGCCTGACTTATTCCAGTTGGTAGTGATCATCTGCCAATGGTCACTGCGAATGTTAAACTCAGCGTACGTCAACCTCCATCTCCTCCGAAGAAAAAGCTCTTTTGGGAATCCATCTCTTTAAACGAGAATCTCGCAAGTCAAATTACTAACTCCATTTCCCAACAGTTTGATGAAAACTACTCAACTTTCGTCGCCATTTCCAGCAAAGTTGAAGAAAAGTTACTTCCCCAAAGACCGAGTAGCACTCCATCAAGCTCAGTCGATCATCACGACGTTACTGCTGCCCGGAAAGTCACCCTGATATTCGCAACTAAAAATATTGAAACTCAACATGTGCACAATTTACGATAAATGTGAGGACAACTGAATAAACAACATCCTACATTCATTCGAAATTCCATGATCATCATCCAACACAAAAACGCCTGGGATTTGGTCAACAAAATTAACTTTTTAGTCCCAAAGTATTGTATTCTTCGAAACGGCCCTGGTGAAGACGGTTTCCCTCCTGAATTCTGGAAACTACCATTGATGAAAAAAAATTACACCATTTCTATAGCCAAACTTTCTTTGGAAATGGACCTAAAAATTGGGAGTTTTATTTGGGCATTCCTGTTCCAAATAAGGGAGACCTTACCAAGACTGGCAACTATCGTGGTATATCGTCATCCTAGATCGGTTCCAATTTGTATAATCGGTGTCCGACCTGTTCGTGATAAAGTACTTTGACCAAATAAAAACAGGTTCACACAAGAAAGACGTTCTAGCTGTCGGTCGCATCCTTGAAGAACTCAAAATGCGTGTCCACAATCTAGGAAAGACCACCAAACGAATGCATTTGTTTAAGGATCACTTCCGATGATATTCGAAGTAATTCGATGCCGACCACTTGCTCTTGCTGGTCATACGACCGAGAATGGCGGAGGAAGGTATTCAACAAAGCTCTCGTCCTAGAGGGTGCCTCTAAATCTTCAACTGTAGACTTTCCAGATGCTTGCAAGCAGTTGCAAGTCATTGATCTGTGTATCAACATAGTTTGCAGAATGGTATGAACCCCTAGGTTTATTTCATTCCCCCTGTATACCCATACCCCTGTATATCTGGTATTTTTACTAAAAAATTAAGCTCCCACAAACGCTACCATCATTTTCCGCCACCAAAATCAACAACAATGGATGAGGATCCACCCAGTGATATATCATCCATTGACATAACATCAACAGAGACTCCACCAAAGTGTACAACTGCAAATTGCTTCGTTCCAGACAAAGCAAACACCCTTAAATGCTCCATGGTAAAATGTTCTCGTTTAGTTCATTTCAAATGCTCTAAACTACCAGCATACCAAGTTCAAATACACTTAAACAATCAAACCCTGAAACGCAACAAAGCAACCTTCGTCTGCTCAAACTGTGTAGACATCTCAAAGGATATAGAATCATTATGTATGGAGAGCGACCAAGAAAATTTGAAAAATATCATACACGAGCGTGATCGATCGATCAAAGATTACCAAAAGAAAGTGAAAATTCTTAAAACTAAGAATAAAAGCCTAGAAAACGAATCGTACAATGTAGATGACTTCGAAAAAAAAATTAAAGAACAAATCGACACCCTAGGAGAAAGTATCAAAACTTCGATCCTTCAAGAAATCCAGCCATCACTAACGAAAGTAGAGGATCAGGTGACTGAAGTCAAAACCTATGCTAGTGCTACCAAAGCCTCCACTCCGAATGGCTTAAAAACAATCGTTAAAGAAGCTAGGTATGAGGAAATGAAAGAGAAGCGTGATCATGATAACCGATCGAAAAACATCATCATTCATGGAGTAACTGAAAACACGCCTGAACAAACAGAAATCGCTGACAGAGCCTTTGTTGATACCCTAATTGAAACGATCAAAATACCAAAACCAAACATGAGAGCCATCTCAAGAATCGGTACTCAAGCCACCGATAAAAAACGACCAATTAAAGTTGTGCTTGTTACAGAGAAAGAAAAGATGACAGTTCTGCGCAACCTATCCGCACTGAAAGATAACGAGGAATATAAAGGAATCAGCATTACGGAAGACCTAACACCAACAGAAAGGTCTGTCCTTAAAGAATGGACGGAAAAAGCAAAAAATCTCAACTCCTATTCATCTGCAGTAGTACATAGAGTCCGAGGTGATTCAAAAAACGGATACTAGATCAAGAGGTTTTCAAAAACCCAACGTCAGTAATATCTGTTGCTGCAAACAAACAATTAGATAAAAATAAAGAAACAACAAAAATAGACGATACATTACCCGAACACAAAACATCACCAACAACTGATAACATGCCACAAACCAATGACAAAGCAAGTACGAACTTTGACATCACATTGATTCACCAACAAGACGGACATGAACAACAAGACAGACATGAACAACAAGACAGACATGAACAACAAGACGAACATGAACAACAAGACGAACATGAACAACGAGACGGACAGGAACAGCGAGTCGGACAGGAGCAGCAAGAAGACAACATGCACAGGTATGATGTAGATTCTCCAATGCTTAATAGAGAGCTTGAACTTGAAAAACTTAAAGATCTTCGTAAGCAAAACTGTAAGAAAGTACTTATTGGTCAACTAAATCTCAACTCAATAAGGAATAAAATTGAAAATTTATCAGCTATAGTATCAGGAAATCTAGATATACTTTTGGTTTCTGAAACCAAATTGAACGATAATTTCACAACTAATCAGTTTGAAATAGAAGGTTTTGAGGAACCGCATCGTTTGGATAGACCTAAAAACGACGGAGGTGGCGGCCTTTTGCTTTATGTAAGAATCGGATTACCATCTAAGTTAATAAGATCTGAAAATACGTATGAAGGCATGTTTGTTAAGGTAACAATTAATAAACAAAAATGGCTGATATGTTGTTCCTATAACCCACATTTAAGTAACATCAACGAGCACCTAGAAAAGCTGCAAATTAGCATAGATGCGATAGATATCGATTATAACAACATTCTGGTTGTAGGAGACTTGAATTGTGAAATTGAGAAGCAGCCTTTGGTTGATTTTTGTGAGGGGTTAAATCTCAAAGCTATGATTAACTCACCAACCTGTTTTAAAAATCCTGATAGGCCAACTTGCATTGACCATATGCTCACAATTAAGCCAAATCATTTTTAGAAAACTGCTTACACTATTACCACTGGAATATCGGATTTTCACAAGATGACTCTAATAATCCTAAATGAAAACTTTGAGAAATTGCCACCGAAAACAATCAGATACCGATCTTACAGGACATTCAACAGTGATACTTTTCGCATGAAACTGGATTATTTTTTTTTTATTTTCCGATTTATTTAACGTTGGTGTTACATAGTTATAATTAAATACTAATTTGATTTAGATTTGATCATCAATAGTGATAACAGTGATTTTGAATCAAAAATAAATTGTATCATAGAAGAACTAGACAAACAAGCTCTTTTTAAATATAAAACGGTTAGAGGTAATAACATGCCTTTTATAAATAGAGATATGAGAAAAGCCATCATGGTAAGATCCAAACTCAAGAACCTTTACTATAAGAATAAAACACAAGAAAACAAAACAAAATACAAAAGACAAAAAAATTTTTGCTTATCGCTATCGAGGAGGACTAAGAAAGACTACTTTGCCAACCTTAAAGATTCCAACATAACTGATGACAAAAAGTTTTGGAAAACTGTACAACCATTGTTTTCAAATAAAGGTTCAAACAATAAGAGTTATACCTTAGTGGATAAAGAAAAGATCATAAATGACGAGAAACAGATAGCTCAAATATTCAATGACTATTATGGCCAAATAATATCAAAACTAGACTTGCCTGAGCCTCCCTATGTTGCATTTGACAAAACAAATAATCATACTGAAATTTGTATTCAAAAATATAGACAACACCCAAGTGTCACTGAAATCAAGAAAACTGAGTATCTAAATAAATTTTCTTTTATACCAACAACGAAAGAGGAAGTAGGGAAAATCATTAAGGACTTAGCTCAAGGAAAATCACAGCCAAGCTCAGATATTCCAGTGAAAATCATAAAGGATAATTGTGATATGTTTTCCAAGTTTTTATGCACAGAAATAAATGCGTCATTCGAGTCAAACTCTTTTCCAAAAGAATTGAAACTTGCTGATATAACACCTGTGTATAAGAGAAAAGGTTCAAAGAATGACAAGGGCAACTTCAGACCGGTGAGTATTCTCCCAGTTCTGTCAAAAATTTATGAAAAAGTCATACATACCCAAGTCTCAACCTACTTTAACAACATTTTGAGCAATAGACAATTTGGATATAGAAAAGGAATGAGTACACAAACTCCACTTTTAGTCATGACTGAAATTTGGAAGAAAGCTACAGATGAAAAGAAAAAGTTTGCAGCGCTACTCATTGACTTATCAAAAGCTTTCGACTGCATCTCGCACGAACTATTGATTGCTAAACTTGAAGCATACGGATTTTCAAGGAGTGCCTTAGGTCTCATAGCAGCCTATCTATCAGATAGAAAGGAAAGAACGAAAATTGGCGACCATTACAGTACCTGGCATAATGTTAAAGTAGGTGTTCCCCAAGGATCCATTCTAGGGCCGCTACTATTTAACATCTACATGAGAGATTTGTTCTACTTCCTTGAAAATAGAAATGCACTGAATTATGCAGACGATACAACACCTTTTGTGATAGCTGATTCTTGGGAACAGGTTGGTGAGGAGCTCTCGAATGGAGCTGCTATCATCTTTGAGTGGATAACCCAAAATCAAATGAAAGGAAATGCAGACAAGTCTGAGTTGATAGCTAACAATACCAGCAAAGAAATCTTCATTACTATACAGAATGAACGCATCTTTAACAGCAACTCAGGCAAGATCCTAGGATTAACTTTTGACAACTGTCTGACTTTTGAGCCACATATTAACACGATTTATAAGAAAGCTAGCCAGAAAATCAGTGCACTTGCGAGGGTAGCACCGTACATAAATCAAAAGAAAAAGCAAAGGCTCATGAATGCCTTCTTTCGAAGTCAATTCAATTATTGTTCGCTTGTCTGGATGTTTCATGTTCGCATGCTAGATCAAAAAATAAATCACCTCCACGAAAGATGTTTGAGGATAGTGTATTCTGATCATACATCTACTTTTGAGCAGCTTTTAGAGAAAGACGGTGCCATCAAATTCCACCATAAAAATCTTCAGTTGTTATAGCAATAGAACTTTTCAAATGTAAAAATAACATATCAGATCTAACTAAAGAAATTTTCAAACATGATGAAAATATCAAAGTAAATCGCAAAACGCCTTACTTCAGATCAAGAGAAATAAACTCTGTTTTTCACGGTTCAGAGTCACTTTCATTTTTAGGGCCAAAAGTTTGGGAATTAATTCCGGATGAGTATAGAGATATAGTTGATCTTAGTATTTTTAAGGAAAAGATTAAGCAGTGGAGGCCTACATCATGCCCGTGTAGAAACTGCCGGACCTATATTGACGGTGTCGGCTTTTTGTAATCACCTTACAAATTGTAAAGTAGCGTTGACTTTTATTAGCCTTTGTTGCTACCTGTTCGTCAACTTGAAATAAACTATTACATACATACATACATACATACATATATCCATACCCCTGTATACCCATCCCCCTTCTGTAATGAAGTCGTATCCCTCTTGTTTTAAAGAAGATTTGTTTCGAGGAAACTGGCTCTATGCACCACCAATGTGATCATAGAGTACAAAATTTGTACAGTAATAAGCCAAAAATTTCACTACACAACTAATTTATCAACATGATACACTTATGTGTTTTGGTGGTACAGATTCTTACTTTAAAACAGACTGTGATCATTTTTATATGATTAAACTGACCATAATGTCCAACCCCCTTTCTTATTTTGTCCAACCCCCACATTCCTATCCCCGAGTTTTTGAAGCAAATTTTGATACCTCCCCCCAACAAAGGCCCTAATAATAAATATATGGCATCCCTTTTTAAAAAGGGGGTGCAAACTATGCTCAATCTATGTTCGCTTCAAAGATATGGTACCCCACAACACAGGAAAAATTTTTGGATTTGGTTTCATAATTGAAGGTTGGAAATTTGAGCGATTACCTTAAGCTGATTTGGAAAACGTAAATTACCCATAGGTTTTGTACCGGGTGCGCCAAAAAAAAGTTTCTCTCTTTAAAACTAATTTTCTCGAAATCTAAAAATTTTAAAAGAATCATTCCTACTCCATTGGAAAGAAGAAGGATAGACTTAAATTTTGATGTATCATTTAATGAATTCGGTACATTAGGTCGAAAGTTATGCTCAATTGAATAAAAAAGTTACTTTCGGAAAATGCTCGAAAACGTTAAAAATCGACCTATCAAATTAAACAGAAGCATAATTACATGATTCACCAGTTTTTTCGCCTCAGTCATCAAAAATGATAATTAGCTGTCTAAACGACCTTTTGTTATATAAAGGAAGGTTGAATTACATTAAAAGGAAGAAAATTCGTCGAAAAAAGCCAAAAAATCTGGTAAAATTCATAAAAATACATCAAATATGGGTTTTGAGGTACATCCAGCCTTAAATAGACTTTATCCAGTCTAGAACCAAAAATCTGTGGAAAATTTGGGTAAAAATAAATTAAAATGATTTTGATGAAGATTTAAAACCCTTTCGACCCATCAGCTTCAAAATTTATGTGTGTTTAATTACTGAAAAATGCTCTTAATCACGTAAAGGCTAATGCGATTACCAAATTTAAACTAAAAATTTGATAGGTCGATTTTTAACGTTTTCGGGCACTTTCTGAAAGTAGCTTTTTTATTCAATCGAGCATAACTTTTGATCTAAAAAACCGAATTTGATAAATGACCCATCAAAATTTAGGTTTATCCTTCTTCTTTCCAATGGGATAGGCATGGTTCTTTTAAAAATTTAAGATTTCAAGCAAATCAGTTTCAAAGAGAGAAATTTTTTTGTGGCGCACCCGGTAGAATAAATCAATGCCTTTGAAAAATCAATTGAAAAAAACCCATGTAGAAATGACAATTTTCCAAGGCTGGTTGGAAAACATGACTTTTTGGGTGGGAAATTTTTATTCTCCAAACAGTTTGGGAATTGAAAAAAAAGGTCAAAAATCGATGTGAAAATACACATTTTAGTAAATTTGATACCTCAAGTTGAAAAACTAGACTTTTTGGGTCGGAAATTTGTGTTTCTCCCAAACAGTTTGGAAAACGTTAAAAATCCATGTGGAAATTACATTTTTCTAAGATTGAGACCTTTTCTTGGAAAACTAGACTTTTTGGGTTGGAAATTTGTGTTTCTCCAAACAGTTTGGAAAACGTTAAAAATCCATGTGGAAATTACATTTTTGTGAAATTGAAATCCTTTCGATTGGAAAACTAGACTGTTTGGGTTGTAAATTTTTATTTCCCCAAACAGTTTGGAAAACGTTAAAAACCCATGTGAAAATTACGTTTTTGTAACCATTTTCTGTGCATGTCCTTTGAGAAAACCACAAGCGATTTTTCGCTCAAAACTGTTTTGATGTATGGCTCTAGCTATCTGTGCGAACAATAACGAGAGATTGACCGGAAGCCATCGAGCCTAGGCTAGCGAACGACTGTTCACAAAAACAAAAACCTTCGTTGTTTAAGATCTCTTTTTCCATATCTCTGCCTTGCTTTTTTCAACCTGAATTTTTGAAAATTCCAACCTTCTTTAGCTTGGATTTTGGCTTTAATCAACCTGGATTTTTGAAAATTCCAAGTTTGTTTATTTTGGATTGTGGCTTTTTTCAACCTAGATTTTTGAAAATTTCAACCTTGTTAAATTTGGATTTTGGCTTTTTTCCAACTGGATTTTAAAAAATTCGAACGTTGTTAAATTTGGATTTTGGCTTTTTTCAATTTGGATTTTTGAAAATCCCAAGCCATGTAGATGCAAAATGTCCCACATTTCCAGGTTGGATTTTCCATTGGATTTTATCTTTTTTCCAACTAAGAAAACTTGAAATTTTCAACCTTGGAAATCGAAAATTTTTTCCTGTGCAACATGTCGCGAGCCTTTTCTCAAAAAAAGTTTCTTTCGAACCAATCACATTGTAGATCTTAAGGGTTGGTCCCTAACTAGTAGGGGAAGTTTTAAAGGAAATATATGATCCTACCTGGTAGTTGATAGGAAGTGGATAGGAAGGAGTGATCAATTAAAGAATTGGAAGATTTGTTTATGTTCAAGCCATCGTCATCATGCGCATTTCATTGAGGTAGTTTTTGACTCTAATAGGCCTCAAATTGTTATAGTAGAGTTGCGTGAATATACTGTACAGCTGAAATAAGAGAAGAGATATTACTGACAAAACGATAACTTTCGAATTTGATCGTTCCATCCAGGCGTCTTTTGAGACGACAATTCAAATTGATTATTAAGCTATTTTCCAGCTATGACATTACACTAATGGGGTCCAACTTGAAGGGTTCTAATTTTTGTTCCAAAAAAAGGTAAAAAATCTAAACACAGTTTGAATTCAGAGAAATCTAAAGTTTCAGAAGAATATAATTTTTCCTTTCCAGTAAAAGTATCTTTATATTCTTTCATCTTCTTTTTCCAAACTTTTAAATCCATTCATTCAAAATCGTCATTGCAAAGAGATATCACCTTTTTATCGAAATGTGCAGGCTGCCAATCTTTTTAGGAGCAGCTTTTAGTTCATTTGATGATATGATTTTAAACAGATCAGTTCAGCCCGTAATATCGAAGCCGGGGTGATGTATCTGATGGATTATTCATTTAAATCATTATAAGTCATGTCAAACAGGACACTCAGAGTAAAGACCTAGAGACATCATGCATCAATAAGACATCCATGGAAACGTAACGGTACCAGTTCAATGTTGATTTTTCTCGTTTTCAATCGTGGCTGATGGATGATAGGACGTGACTAGACAGTTTCAAGAAGAGTTGGATGAATGGAAACATTATCTTTCGCCAGTTGAACCTCTATATGGGTAAGAGCGAAATTGATTATCAAAACAGAATTGAATGAATCAATAAATTAGGGGGAATGGAAACTAGTTGCTCTGTAATAGTAAATTCACTTTTGAAGACTTTCAAATTGTTAAATCAATACGAAGTATGAGCAAGATTCATTACGATCATGAAATTGCTCATACACCTATCGACCTTACAGAGAATTGTGTCCAATGGTCCGAAGACGAAAGATTACAGAGTCAATTTAAACGTTTCAGACCTTTGAAAGCATTCAAATATGATGAATCTTAACCCGGTCTCCTTTTATGCAGAATTCTTCTAGATTGATTTCATGAGAGAAGTACACGTCTTTTTTTTTTTTAAGAAACACACTTTTAAGAAACATGAGGCTCAGAATGCCTAAAAACTAAGAAACATCTAAGAAACATGCTGAGGCTGAGAATGAGAAAATAACATTTTTTAATTCGTTTTTTTTATAAGAACCTTCCAATCAAGGCTAATTATGTCAAAAAGTTTAGAAACATGTAAGAAACATTTAAGGCTCAAGAAGGCCGATTTCTTAAGAAACATTGAGGCTGCTTGGTAAAACTAGTTTCTTAAAAAAAAAAAGACGTGTATGAACAAAATATTGTAATTAATTTGTTTCCTTTTTCCTTTTAATTTTGTAAAATTAATTCCTTACCCTTAGACAGTATTTTCTTTCACTTCTTCCGATTCTGCAGCAAACATTTCCTGAATTTTGAGGGCGAAACTGGACAAAAAAGAATTTTCTCATCTAAAAAAATAAAATCAGAATAAATTAATTTCATTGTTTGACAATTTTCAATAAGTGAGAATAAAATCTTCTAAAAAACGCCACTACCCAACATATAAAAATTTTTTCCTTAAATTGTTCAGAAAAGTTTAGCAGCCAAGAAAAACGACGTTGTTTGTCAACTTGGGTGACCCTATGTAGTTCAATTTAGATGAATATGATGATATTGTTGAAATTATGAGAGATCAAACATACATTTAGACATTGTTTCTGTTATTATGAAATATAAGGGAGGCTTGTACCATAATTCTTTCAAGCTGTTTTGTAACGGTGTTCAAGTCAAACTGATCCGTTTGTTTTAATTGGGATATCATCGCTTTGATACAGTAAATTTCGTCGAAGACAACTTTTGACCCTGAGAAGTAAAATCAAAAGCATTAACAAAATCATACAGAATGGAAAATATGGAAAGATTGTTTGGATCACTTGTTTGCGTAGAAAATGTTGAAATGGAAAATTTGGAAAAGAATGGAAAGTTCAAAGAGAAAAAATTCGGCCGGGTTACGACAATTTTCAAGCTGGACCAGAAACAAAATATTCTTTAGGGTCAATACAAACTACCACTGATGGTTCAATAATTTTGTACACTGATACAAAAACACTAGACCTTTGTTTAGTAATCTTCTGAAAAATAGAGAGAAGCTACACTTTCTTTAATAAGAACCAGTAAATTTTTGCTGAGGCTCGGCTGTTCTTATTTTTTTTGGCACTTTGAACCTTGAATTGTTCTTATTTTGTTCTTATTTTTTCTAAGGTAAAAAACAAGTTTTGGCTATTTGCTTTACTATTTAGAGGATTTTAGAAACCAGTGATTCTTTTTGCTATAACTAAACAAAAAAACTACTTTTAAAATACTTTCAGCCTCTCCACTGTTCTTAAATAGTTCTTATTTTTTGGCATTTTTTTAGCCTCATTGTTCTTATAAAATTGTTCTTATAAAAAAAAGTGTATTATACTTTAAAAGAGACATAGTAAGGATACAAAGTTAGCAAAGATATAAGTATTTGCCAGTGAGATTTGTTGTTTTTTATTTTATTTTTGTTATTTATTTAACATTTATTCGTCGTCAATTTTACAAAATTGTTTTTCCGTCTAAACTAAGATTTATAAAAAGAAAATGCAAAAGATATAAATTATTAAATTATTAAATATATTTAAATTTTTTTATTGATTTAAAATGTAATTAAAAGAATGCTAAAAAACACAGGACTGACAAGAGATTGAATTAAGGATGAGATATGGTATATAGCTAGCCTTGTCTTACCTGGATATTTTCATTACCAAGGGCTATGTCATCAGTCAATAATTATGCATCCTTCATGTCTACGCCGTAATGTTCAGATAGAAAGGAAACTCCCTCTCGTTACGTTGATATTGATGTAAATATTGGTTTATGGAGACTGGAATTGGAATCTAAAAAAAATGCAAATGCATACTTATACCTTGAAACACTTGAATGAATCAGAAAAATTGCTTAGTAATGATAATGGAAACCTGGTGTGAAGATGAAAAGTGTGGGGTGGGAGCAGGGAAATGATATAGTTCACTATATCATTTCCCTGGTGGGAGGTACAGATGTTGTTTATTTATAATAGCCAAAGTGATTAAATAGAGAACAAAGTAGCCGATAAACTTCAAGAAAATCATTTTATCAATCAGATTTTGGACATCATGATCTTCATTTAGTTTATATGAAACTTTCTGAGACCTTGATGAGATTTGATGTACTGGCTTTATTTTTTTTTCAGTAACCATGCTTCTATTTTTTGAAATTTCATGCTGTTTTCTTTGTTTGTAATCAATTTTAAAATTTTGGACGTCTCCGTGAATTTTGGCTGATCAGCACCGATATTCCTGAAATAAAAAATTACAAATGAATAATATGGAGCCATAATCAATAGAATGAAGAACAATTGTAGAAATTCAATTGACATTGATGGAACTTTATTAAATATGTTACTCCTTATTGTTTATCATATATCATTGAATGGTAATAGTTTTATGCTGTGTTATACAATGTGCTACCAGGGTGACCTCTATTATAGGCTGAAATTTGACTACAGAGGACAGGTCTGGGAAAAGCAGGGAGGCTTTATCAAACTATACTTTTTACTTCCTGAGCTATGTCTTGTCTAGCATCGAACAATCAAGCAAAGTAAGCACACTTGAATTCCACGGAAATTTCTTCCCGTGAAAATTTCCTCCCTTAAGGTAGTCGAGAAGAACTTTTTTGCATTGTCAAGTATAAACACGCGGACAATAGCATACGAGAGGTAGAATACTTAAGCTCTTAACAGCATGCAATCCAGTTTTTTCCTTGCATAATTGGAAAGGTTGCAAAGTATACAAGAATTTCAAACTGTATTGGATCAAAAGAAACAAAGATTACCGTTAAAGTAGTCAATGATTGTTGAGAATTGTTTTATTGATAGCCATTTTTGGATTACCTTGTTGATGTAATAAATGACCCGTTTTCTAATATAATTTTATGTTTTTCTAAATTTAAATTAAAGTCTTTCTGAACCTAGTTGGTACGAGGGGAAGCAAGAACAGGGTGAATTGCAGAAAAATAGTACAATGTCCCATCCGCAACAAAAGCTCCATTTATGCTTACAAGTCAAGATCTGGGAACTAGAGGACCCCTACTTTTGTTTTGTCGTGACATATTAAACAGTTTCTTGCGTTAAAGACATTTATTGCCTTTAAATAATATATTTTGAATTTTTTTAACTGGTAAAAACTAATACGGTCCAAAAATTTGTTCCGTCCGCAACGCCACAAAAGTCTTAATTTCTCTTTTTTTTACAACTTTAATGTTCTAACTGTATCAAGCCAATGAACTATAGGGAACAACATGCTTTTTACAGCAGTATCATTTTTCTTGACTTTACATGTACTAGCTATGAGTGAAATACTTTTTGTCCTGTCCGCAACAAAGTGTCCCGTCCGCAACATTTTTCTCAAGATTTGGGCTGTAACAAAAACATTCTAGAACAATCCAAGGAAGGCTATTTAGTAGAGTTCAGAAAAATGTGAAGTTCTTAGAAATTGCATTTGCCAAAGTTGAGTTATGGGTCCTCAAAAAGTGTCTGATGCGGACGGGACATTGTACTATTTTTCTGCAATTCACCCAACGCCTAAACTTTGTATTGTATACTTTAGTATGAGTTATGATATATCTTAAATCTTTTTGTCACACAAGTAGGATGAAAAACATTATTCACTATTTTATGTGCCTTTATGATCTCTGAGATTTCACATGCCCACTTTTAAGTTTCTCCCAATTTTGTGGGACCAAGTGCTGCATGATTTAATTTTCATTTTCCCATTTTAAGTTGTGGAATCATCAAAATAAGCATTTTGATGAAAAATGACTGATTTTTTTGTGTACACATGCCATAAGTTCAAAGTGTTAGGATAGGAATTTCAGAAACTTGACGAAAAGATACTACTATACTCCATTCCATAGCCTTGAAATTGAAGGTTATGCACCGCCCTTATTAACAAAAACCAAAGCTAATATCGTAGGTACAGACTATGTTATTGTTGGAGCAATCTGACAACTACATGGTTTCATTCATGTTTTCCAGTCCCCCCTTAAACAGCAAATTACCCCTTATCCATTTCTCCCCCCTTAATTTGGAATTCCATTTGTACTGTGTCCTTATTTCCTACCCCCCCCTTAAATGTTCTTCTGTTTTTCTGAAGTACCCCTTAGATTTTCTGCTTTTGAGATTATGATTTATCTTCAATATTGGATTGGAATATAGAATTTCTTACAGACATGGCCTCTGGCATGTGAATCAAATAGAGGTTTATAATAGAGTTTAATTAATAGAGATTTCAAAACTGTTTAAACAATAAAGCAAAGTTTTTAGTTATAAAAATGTAGGTGAGGCTGTCTGCCATGCCTGGAAAATCAGTTAGGGGAGATTTTTTGGGTTTTCTTTCGTAATATGAAAGCTTAAAACATTCGTTATTATGTCTATTTTTCTTTTCAACCATTTGATTATTCTTTTCCATATAAAGCTTTTTCTTTAATTGTACCATGGAAAGTACAAAGGGCAGGATTATGACTTCTCTATAATAAATGTAATTGGCTCCTGGTCTTGAGTAAGATCATTATTTAGCATTTTTAAGTATTTAGAACTGAACCCAGTTTATTTTGTTTACTTTAAAGTCTGAGACTTTGAATCTAAATCTTCATTTTCTCTGTTTCAATTGTAAGTGAAGCAATTTACAGGGCTTTTATGGCATTTAAATTTATATTTTATTACAAAGTGAGCCAGCTTTTGGTATTAAAAAGTGTTGTAGGTATTGCAGCTGTGGCGTTTATTGCAAAGTGTGTTAGAACAGGGGCCAAAAAATTATTTCACCCACTGACAGGGCGACAGAGAGAGAAAATTTTCGAATTTTCATCCTTAGTTTACCAACTTAAACAGTATGTTAAGTATATTTCAGTAAAAAAAACTTTGCACAAAGTAGGAAAAGAGATTCACATGAATACCCCCCCCTTAAATTCAAAATTACTTTTTATTTGTTCCCCTTAAACACAAATCCCCCCTCATTTCTGAATTTTCAAATGTTTCCCCCTTAAAATTTTGCCCAAAATTCAAGTTCCCCCTTATTTTGAGGGGGGGGGGGCTGAAACCATGAATTAATACTGATATTTGTCTATCTAATCTAACTAATTCTATCTAATTTAACTGACAACTTTATCAATGCTCTGCAATCAAATACTCTGCAATCAAATTCTCTTTACCTAGTATTTTTCTCCCGAGAAACAAATTTATCCAGTACACTATTATTGTATCTTATTATCACCAACAAAATTCAAACCTAGCAGTGGTAATCTCTTAGTGGGAATTTCAGACCATTTATCACAATTTTTAGCCTTCTAGAGTCTTCCAAAAACTTCAAAACTGTACACTTTAAAAAATACTTTGATTCCAATATTAAAAATAGTAAGAATATTTAGAAAGACATCAATGAGTTGAGCATCAATATTTCTATTTCTCTGAATATCAATAGAATTATAATCACGTCAGACCTAAAAACTAACCAGCAAGGAACTTAACAAACATCACAATAATGGCAGGCTAAAATTCACCAATCTATACCAACCAACAAAAATGATGAAAACTTTGCTGACATGATGAGGGACTCTCCCATTAACTCATTATTTTTTCTACCAATACAGTTAAACAAGATAGTAAAAATCATCAACCCACTGATCCAAAAAGCTGATGACCCTTTTAGTATAGAAACCTCTATGTACCTAATATAGAAAAGAAACATAAACACATAGACATAAACATAAGCCTTAAGACGGTTCAAAATGAGATTTCTGAATATCTTCAATATTCCAATACAAACTGGAAAATTTCTCTCTTTTAAAGCTAGGTAAAGATATGCTAATGGCCAATATTGCTTCTCTCAAATATATATAGACTTAAGATCTTTGAATTAAATTGATCAAATTCAGGCTTGTTAGCTATCTTGAGGAAAATAAATTACCAGAGCTTTAGGTAAATTCAGACTAAGTTAAGCCACAACATGGCTTCGAGCAAATAAGATCTCTCTAAACACTACAAAAACTGTCATCAAAATTAAGCAAAGCTGATGGGATCCTACTCTAAACTCAGAAATTTTACTCTGTTAGCCTTACAAACTGTTTATTATGCTTTATTTAACTCAGATCTATCCTATGCATCTATAGTATGGGGTCAAACCATTACACAGAATTCTAGAATAGGCAAACTGCACAAGAAATATTTACGCATAATGAAATTTAATGCTGAATTTAGTCCATTCTTTTCAAAATTGAAAATCCCCACCTTACCAAATTCTATATTTATTTGTAACATGAGACTTGTGTATGACACTTTGAACAATCATTCTCCTTAATTGCTCTTTAGAATATTAGACTTTAAAGTGATCTCTCATCATAATCACAACAGAAACAGAAAATTGAAACTCTTTGAACGCATGAAGCAAAAATGTAACTTAAAAAAGTATAAAAAAGTATCAAAGTACTTGGAGCATCCTAGAAGGCTTAGTTCCAAATATTGCAACTGATTATGAAGCAGATGATGGGGTCATGTTCAGGTATTTTAATGAGAGACAAGGAAGGAAGTGTTTCATTCCCCTGATAAAGAGAAGCCCTTTCAACGTCAAGTCTATTAGTCAAATATTCAAATATCAAATTTATATAACTGTTATCATAATTAATATATTTCATATTTTTCTTATCTTTAGAGTCAGGGTCAATTAACTAAATAGAAACAATACATGAGATAAAAGATATCACTTGGTCATATCATTCTTAGATTTATTGTTACTTGCCTACTCACGGTTAAAAACCTCTTGTTTCAGGTTACACAAACTTAGGAGGTCAAACTACTTTCAAAGTATAAAATAACTAAGATAACGACAGGGATTTTTCTTATCTTTTTTTTTGTATACCGGCCAAAATACTCAATCTAAGTTCGAGTTTTTGAAACTCAATTCAAAATACCTCTTAAAGAAATTTTCTAGCAAAATTAAACTTGTTTGTTGTTTACAAACAAAAAATAATATACAACTTTGCTAAGAAAATCCCCTTTCAGGCATATTAGAAACTATCAATCTAAGTTTTTGATAACAGCCCCAGCTTTAAGTCCTAGAAAAATCCCTGGATAATAATAATGAATGATGAAATGAAAAATGATAAACACAAGATTTAAAAGCAATATCAAACCTCTCCAAGAACCAGACTAGAACCAACCGGCTACAATTTTTTTACCTACTCTCAGAAAAATTCCTAAATCATAAATACGCCACTGAAAATTTTCAACATCTTGAGTCTGGAAGAAATGCATGTATTTGACTGCATTTCCAAACTTTAGGTGTTTTGGGGAATTCCAGACAATATAGTTACCGGGGAAGTGTCCTGCATCCTGGGTAACGTGTACCCAAATCAACCTTTTGTCCAGCTGAACGCTCGCATCCTCCGTTTGTCCTGCATCATTAGAATTACACTCTCAAAGTCACACAAAAATGACGAAACACTCAGCCAATAACAAGGAAGATGATTGATTTTTAATGATAAAAAAAGGAACAAAATTAGACAGGGATTTTGTAATTTTCCCATCAACTCAATATCGAAAATTCTTCTAAGGAGGCTCTGGGCTCTCTTTTCCCAAAAACCCATTGGAAATGCCTAGCTCAATTGGTTGGCAAACGATATCATCCACCAGGATGCATCCTGTCTTATTTCTCCCCTATTTTCTACTTTTATTTTCTATCCTGATTTTCTGACTTTCTCTCATGTTTCTAACTGTTTTCCAAGTATTTTTCTGAAATTTGCCTGTACTGGTGAAGCCCAATGCCTAACCGCTTGTGCCAATGAGACACGGCAGAAAGCCGTCATTCACAAATACTTATAGCGTGTACCGTAAGTTGGTCTAATCTTGACATCCGTCTTCTAATTTCGACACCCTTCTTTAGAGATAGGAATAATATGAAAGTTGGAATTGGTGATTGAAAAAAGATCTATCCTCCCTTACCACTAAGCAAAGAAAAATGATTTCAATCTTTTTTTTATTTTTCAGCTCTAGAAAAGGGTGTCGAATTAAGACGAGGGATGTCGACATTAGACCAAGTTACGGTAATTTACAGACCTGTAAATTAAGAAAGCTCCAAACGCTACCGGTGCCACTACAAAGATCCCTACGGGATCCCAAGTTAGGTCTCAGGGTACGGATGGCCCTAAGAAGGCCTTCGGCCTTTATACTGTAACTCTCGAGCTCCAGACCTCATAGTTACCAACCGTCCCGCATTGAGCCAGGACAGTCCTGCATTTAAGCTCTTTGTCTGGAGTTCCACCCGCATACCTTAGATGTCCCGCATTTTTTAGAAAACTCAGAAATTTGTAGAACTCTTCAAAAAAATATAGAAATGCTACTAAAAATATGTTTCCACAAGCATAAACTCACATCCTTGTTTTTTCTCTTTGCTCCGTCCAATTACGTGCATATGTATTCAATACATCGGATACGTGTTAGACAGAGATGTAATAGTACCACATGGACCATGTCCAGTACACTTAAAATATTTATTGAGGCTAATTTGCATCAGTGGAGACTAACATGGATAGCCCTCAAATGAAAGACCTGGCTGGTCATTAAAAGGTGATTTTTGATTTTTTAAATCCCTGGCCCTGAAAAGTTGACTCATTAGGGGGTTTCAAAAACAAACATTGGATGCATTGTATCCCTTTCCTTCTCTAAATCTGTAGTATCACAAAATGCGTGGACATTATTACAGTTATTATTACATTGTAAACATTTGTTGCAGTTCCCCACTGGATTTTGGCATACCCAACATTGTTTTCTCCAAGACACGTGCACGTGAATTTTACGTGCACGTTTCTCCGCCATCTTGAATAAAACTTTTTCGCGCTTTGTTTTGGTACCGCGATTGAGATGTTCAATAGTATTGAGGGCGTTATTTTTCAGGGCAGAAAGGCAGTGTTTTATTAAAAAAGGCGGTTGAATGGGCGTAAACTTGTTAATTTCGGACGCCGTTATCTTGTCAAAATCTAGTCTACACAATAGACAGATTCAGGCTTTTAGGCCTTACTCTTGGTCTATAGGCACTGCTATAGG
>NW_027103413.1:0-2138 GCF_902728285.1 Clytia hemisphaerica
AAAAGTAATTTAAAGCCATGCATAATTTTTAAAATATGCATGATACAGTAATTATGCATGGCTGTATCATTGTTTTTATGCTGGAGTACATAATTATTCAACATGGCTGCCTCTTAAAAAAAAGGTCTATTCCGCGCGGGTTTTTCAATAGAGATGTCACATGACTCAATTCCCGCAGTCTTATTGGACTAGAGAAAGCGAAAGTGAAATCGCGCGATCTGATTGGATGAAAAAAAAGACCGCAGGAACGGGAACCGAAAATAATTCTCATTCTAAAACAAGATGGCAACGAGAAAAGCACGTCTTTTGCTTTGGACGAAAGGTTGTAAATTCTGGTTTATTTTAAGGTTTTATTTTATCTTATCTCATTTACTTTAATTAGTAGAGCAGAGTAGAGGCTTCTTCAATGTTTTGGGAAGGTAAGTCTATAAAAGTTATTTGTTTTTCAGTGGAAAAAAGTGTTTAAAAAAGCATTTTTTGTGCTCAAGGTTTATTTTTCTTCGCAAATTTTTGTAGGACCCTGCCGACGCACCGGACTGTCTGGTGTATTCGTCCGGTGGCAAAAAGTATCCTTTCACTACACCGGACGCAATAAGTCCGGTGTCAGTCCGGTGTTGCATACAGGGAATTTTGGACGCCGGACATTTATGAAACAAAAAATTAAGAAGCACCGGACGTACCGGACTGGTCATGTCTGGTGTTTTGATTATCCGGTGGGAAAAAATATCCTTCTCCGACACCGGACATCCGACTTCCTTGAGTCCGCTGTAGAAATTGTCCGGTGGTAAAAAAAATTCTCATTTTACAGACTTTTGCGTGTCCGGTGTTCGTTAAGTCTGGTGCGTCGGCAGGGTCCTATTTTTGTCTTCAATCTTAAATAGATGAACGAGTATTTTTCACTGATGGTTATGATTTTTTCACAGAACATAGTAAAACTATTCAGGAACTTGGACCTTTTTACAGAATTTCAAAAAATCTGTTATTTCTGGAGATATATTGAAAAGTTTAGACATGGGTAGTTTCCGTTCGTGTTTTGCGTTCCCAAACAAACGCACGTGGTGAAATGGTGGCCGAATGGCCGTCCCATGTGTTTTGTCAGATAGTCTCAAGTTAGAGCAGTTGACGGTAGTTTTTAGCATAAGAGTGATATTGCACTATTAAGCCACTGAGTTTAAGCGTGCAATTAGAAGGATTTTCCACAGTCTGTGGGAGTTTTGAAAGAAAAAAAAAATAGTATATAGAGGGGGGTCACCAGTGCAAGAACGGCCCTAGTGCACGAACAAGCGTCTTTGAACTTGAAGAAACAACCAAAAACAAACTTCTATAAAACTTCCTTTGTGCAGCAGAATCCTCAAACTATCCCTAGCAATCTGTGCAAAAATTAAAATAAACGGAGCACTAGAACAACACCAAACCAATTCAGAACAAAGCCAAGTAAAAAAATGATGAAATTTGGAATTTTTGTAAACATGGCTGATCGCGAGAGGAAATGTTTTTTATAAGAAAATTTACTCAAGAAAAGTTCTGAAAATGACTTTCCTCTTTTAAAAACCTGTTATCTTCCATCACACAAAATTTCATTGAAACATGTTAGCTCATTAATTCAAAATTAATAGAAACTTACTTGACAAAGAGACCAATGTAGATGTTGTTTACTTAGACTTTTCTAAAGCTTTCGATAAAGTGGATCATTCAATTGTTCTGTCAAAATTCAAAAGGCTAGGAATAACTGGTAAAATCTATAATTGGATAAAGTCCTTTTTGAGAGACAGGCAACAAACTGTAGTGGTTAATGGTGTGAAATCAAACAACCAAGAAGTTATCTCAGGTGTACCACAAGGAAGTGTACTTGGACCCCTGATTTTCCTGATACTCATTGGAGACATAGATGAGAATGTTATCCAATCTATCGTCAAGTCCTTTGCAGATGACACTCGCACAACCAAGTCAATAAAGAATGCTGAAGATGTAAAATATTTGCAACAAGACCTTCAGATTTTATATCAATGGACAATCGCAAACAATATGAAATTGATGATGCAAAATTTGAATGCTACGTTATGGCTCAAATACAGAAATCAAAATGAATCTTCACTATACTCACCATCAGGAGATAAAATGAAGGAAAGGAATATGTT